>NW_027113557.1:317301-369034 GCF_000696795.3 Halyomorpha halys | reverse complement strand
AGCCCCAAAGCTCAACTCCGTATGTCCAGATAGGCCTTATAATAGTCATGTAGATCAGTCTTTTGTAATGGATTGGCAATTTAGACCGTTTTTCTAGTAAATGTTGCAATAGTCGGAATCGACGAGCAGTTTCTTGTCTTTTTAGTCTTGTATGGGGATTCCATGTCAGTCGTTTGTCGAGATGTAGTCCTAATCCCTAAACCTAAAAAACGTTTGCACTCTTGCAATAACATTATTTTACTGTAATTTCAAACTATCAGGCTTCACTTTCATTATTGGAGAAAAAAATTTTTTTCTTCAAATATTAAGGGAGAAATACCAATATTTTTTGTACCACTTTCACTTTTCAATAAGCTATCATCTTGAACAGCCCATGAATAAAGCTCTACAAAGTGGCGCGAAACGTCAGATAATAAATAATTGTAAGCTATTTTTGTTCTTTTTGACCGTAACTCTGACCATCTTCTTCATATTTTTTAATTATAGTTTTTTTATTTATTTTTGAATCAAGAGGTATCAAAACATTTGATTCTGATGTCAAATATTTTTGGTTTGGGAATAAATTCTAGGAGACGAGCTGTTTCTACAATATAGGTGTGAATGGAATTTGATAACCTTAATACTAGACATAATTTTATTATTTTATGTATGACTAATACGCTTCAATATATTAATACTTGATTTTTATTAGTCTTTAATTTTTCTTAACACTGCTTGTTAATTATATCTGTAAAATTAATTACATTTTGTCACATTTAAAATTAGTCTTAATTTTACGTGGAAACTTATTTTATTAAAACCGTCTGCACTATCACTGGACTATTCCCCCCTACACAGATACTAGACCATTTTCCCAATTTACCTCAGCGGAAGAGCTCGAAACAGAAGTATGTTTTTCATTCTAAGAATCTATATATTTGTTTTTAACTTCCAGCATGATTGAAAATCTTCCTTAAATTTGGAACACAGAAAGGATAAGCAGAAACCGCGTTGCATTATATAAATCGTTCATATTTTTAGAAATGATTTAAAAGCATTGAATTTTTAGATCAAGATATTGTTTTTGTTTTTTTGTTATTTTGTTTTATTCACCACAAAAACACACCAACGCACTAATAAAAAACATACGGCAATGACTTAACATGTTTAAAATAACATAGACTTACCCTAACATTGAAATAAATAACGTGGACGAAATAAGACATTCATGAGATATCAACTCTTGTAATCTCATGAATTAAACTCGTGAGATAAGTTACAGTGGGGTATTGTTCTTCTACACCCTGACATGTCATTATTGCGTTCGCAATTACGGCCTGACAATCCGCTGATTGTGAATGAATGATTTGACAGGCAGTTTAAAACGAAAAAAAACAAAACTGGAATGTCGTTTGGTAAATGGAGGATTGTTATCTGAAAAATGTTTTACACGCTACCATTTTATAATTTTAAATTGTTAAATATTATATATTTTTCAAATGGAAGTATTTGTACTCCTGTTTCCTTTATATCGTTCTGGAATTCTCAACCCGCTTCCATCGGTAAAATTAAACATAAATTATTTCTCATACTTCTCAAAGATCAATCTTCCTCAAATCTGTAATAATAAAATAGGATCTATGATTTATATTTTTTTCTTCAATATTTTAATTTATTTTATTTATAAATATATTTTAATATAGAATTGTCAACTATAAATTATAAGTTTATAAATATCAAGCTAGAAACCAGCATATTTGTTTCATTTTTCATTTATTTACAATTTTATTTTTAATACTATTTTTATAACTTAGCAATTGAACCATTTTATGCCAGACAATTGGCACTCAATTGTCCATTGTAATTATTCTTAGAGGGGTAGACGCCCTAGAATACATTTCTATTGGAAGAAGACAGTTGACTGTATAGAGTAGATTGTAGGAAGTAGTTCGGGGGTGGTTAATAAAGGTATCAAAATAGTAAAACTATTTATTGTTAACCGACGTTTCGGCCCACTTTGCAGGGCTTCGACAGGGCTAAATGAAAAAAAGAAGATATAACCATTATAGAATAAACAGAACATTAAAGTAAGAAATATTTCAAAACAATTTTATGTTTATAACGTATATAAAAAAAAATAATATAAGGAAGTATACATGTAGATGAACTAGAAATTTATTAGTAACTAGTTTCTAGTCCTCTTAAACGCAAACTTATTTATATTACAATTATAATTATTTTTTATATGCTTTATAAACATAAAAATTGTTTTGAAAAGTTTTTTTATTTTAAAGTTCTGTAAATTCTATAATATTTGTATCGTGTTTTTCATTTAGCCCTGACGAAGCCCTAAAAAGTAGGGCGAAACGTTGGATAACAATAAACAGTTTTGTTTTTTTTTGTTTTGTTTTTTACTATTTTGATACCTTTAATGACTGCCACCCGCACTATCTTCCTACAATCTACTTTTCATTTCATCTCGATATCACGAATTTTCAGGTATCCGAACTAAAAAGAATATAATGAATTTACAACTATACAACCTCGGAGCAAGGACTACTCATTTGAACCACGATGAAATGAGCATTAATAAAATTTTTATCCATACGAAACACGTGTGTAAATTTTGATGTTAATATAAGCTGAGAAGTAGGTAAATCTATTTATCGCCCTCAGTAAATTCTCAATATATTTTAATATAAGAAACTACATTCCTAAGTGTTAGTAAATATAGTTTCGCCCATTTTTGTGATTCTTGGACGGTAATGTATTTTAAAATAGGAACCATTAAAAAAATAATCATAATAATTTATAGTTGTTAACAATATTATAATAATTTATTGATTGAATCCTCAAGCGCTCAGTTATGCTTCCGACAACTCTAACAAAATAGTGGAAGCGTTGATGTTGCGTCGGGACTGCTAACGTAGCGTATTCCAGAGCCGGTCGGTGACCTTCGCCCACGTCCGCCCTCCCTGGTCCTCTTTGATATGTTCAAGGTTACGTTTTGTTTTTTATATTGTTTTCATTTTCTTCCTCGTAATCGCTTATTTATCAGTGTCGAACGACATGCTAAAACGTCCGTCCAAAAATTTTCTATCGCTGCTATTTTATTGTCATATCGGAGTAAGAATACCATAGTGGAGTTTAGAAGCTAGTCTATAAATTCAGATTAATTTGTGGAAATGGGTCTGTAAGCGAGATCTAATCCTTGTATTATCTTTTGTCCGTTTTTGTGATACGTTGATATATGTCTGATACGATGTGTACGACCAGGCTTCTTTGCATTCCCTACATAAATATATCTGTTTCAACAATTATAGGGCTAATAAAAGTTTCCTGTCATGGTATGATTGGAAGAAAGTTTGGTCAGCACTACTGTCATACTACCTTATATTCCCTCTGTTCAATATTTTATAATTTAATTTTATGCTGAGAAGAAACAGGAAGCGTTCATCCAAGCAAGTTTCTCGGCCCTGAAAAAATTACTATTTTTTTACCCTTAACACTTAGATATAAGAATGAAAACTAAATATCGGGTGTGAACACTTAACATAGGGAGTACAATAGCTTGGTGGTTAAGAACTTAACTCCAGGCCACGGATTTGAGTCCAGCTGGGCCAGATAATAATTTATTCAGCTATATCCGCCAAGGATCGACCCTGGGGCACACCCAGTCTCTACGAAGTAGGTACCTGGTTGAATGTGACCGACTCGCCTCCTCAAACTTTATTTTGTATATAACTTTTTATGTATATTTTCAGCGTATGATAACTTCAAACTATCTTGTTTTCATTTAGCAATGACAAAGTCATGCCCAGTAAACTGGGGCAAAACGTAGGTGCATTATAAATAGTTTTTTTTTTTTTAAATTCTGAGCAATCTTTCTTGACCACAACCCAAGGTCAACTAATAATCTTTAAAAAAAAAAAAAATGTTTTAGCTAAAAATAAGAGCTTTAACACACTAATTTACTGTTTAGATGTAAGGAAGAAACTTGGACCGCCATAAACAAAAACATCAATTTAGTTTAACTCAAAATAAATAATCTTGACAGGAGTATAGAACATCACGAAATAATCACTGGTTAGACAAATGATGATTAAATGTTGATCATCTCTGTCAGCCTTTAAAAGTTATGCGGAAACGTCGAGTAGTTACGTTGTCGACAAGATCCACGTCGGGATCCCAAGGTCGTTATGTACGTTGGAAACAATGCTTATTAGAGAGAAGAAATCTTATTTTGGTAAAAACTATTTGCGAAACGTAAACAAACAAGCGATGACGTCGGCGACACCTGTCTGTAGTATCTAGAGTAAACTGTGAACGTCAGCTTGGAATACATTAGGATTATGGATAATACCAAAACAAACTGAACGGCAAACGTCTAGAAACGTGAGAGGGTATCTACAAAAAGCTTTCTAGCAGGTTTTAGGATCAGAGGAATGATATGCTAAGAAAATATTACATTATCAGCAACATTATTTAGCTATAACAAATTCGCAATCAACAGATCTCCAATCAACTAGATTAACAGATTTTATTACCTTTTGATAAAATTTAACCCAAAAAGAAGTGTACACACCTGCCTTCTTCCTGATTGTCAAGTAGAGAGAGGTTTTAACAGGTACTGCATGGAGAGGTTGTACTACAATGGCCTGGCTTAAAATCTCGACAAATTTAGCTTCCAAATCCTAAAAGCTTCGCATTTCGCGATAAGAAGAGAGTTGTATTGTAGGCATTTGTAAAACCACAAATTATTTATAACCTTGACCTATGACGCTACAGATCAATAGACAATAATTTGTTTTTTACAAACGAATGGTCTTAGCTTATTATAATACTATCTCGCAATTGGGCCAAGTTTTCTGATGACTTCAAGAACCGAAACTGGGTCTGGAGCGTATGCTAGATCTTTCTCCGAAACACTATATCATATGCACTCCAGGATTATTTTGAAGCAAAAATTTCTTTTCGATAACTGATTATCATTTGATGTTACCAATTTTGCTACTCACAGCACCCATTAATGCATTGTACGGGTCAATAATCAATGCTGGAAACTTTTGGAACAGGGAACACCACCGATCTGGACCACAATAGGTTGTTTTGATTACATTCAAAATCATCTGAAATAATGATGAGCAGTTATTAATTAAACATCAATTTAGAAACATAATAAGGGATTTTTATAGTTCCACAATGAAGCTAAATATGTTTACAGCAATTAGTGATATGAGTTAATTAATATTCTCGAGAAAAACTTTGTAATTTGCATCTGAAAACACTAAATCTGCAAATAAAACTTTGCACCAAGAATCACTATTTAGATAAATCCGATATAGTTAGCATTATCTCAACGTCTTGAATATACTTCAATTTGAGAATCGATGCAAATTATAAATTATATGGCCATTGGTAACAAAGCTTTACAGATCCTAGGAGGTTAGAGAAATCAAGATTCACCAAATTCATTTAGACGGATTGAGGTACTTTAAGATGGTTTGGTGATTTATGCGTACACCAGATCTCTAATGATCAGATGGATTATTTTTGCAAGTTTCACATATTGCACAAAGAAATCCGTGTAATAGAATTTTTAGTACAAATATAGAATTATTGTTACAGTAACTATAAGAATAACACTAGTTAAATAATCATAAAAAAAAAAAAATGTTCACTCAAATTTTTTATTAATATGTTTCTTCAATTGATAATCAAACTGTAGTAGACTATAAATATATCATTTATTTTTTAAAGAATATCACAAGAATGTCTTCGCCAATAGGATATGAGTTTTGACCATGAAGCCCAATTCCAGTCATGAAAAATAATACGATTTTGGTTTATTATATTTAGTAATAAACCTTTGAAAATTTACGCCACAAAATACGAGGAATCTAAACATTGAGAAGAAAAAAAAAATGTCCGTCCATAAAACGAGCGAACAGTAAATTATGACATTTAACTCATTAATAGTTAATTCAAATAAAAAAAAATTTTGCACAGCAATTTTAAGTGTTTTTATTTAATTTAATTGACTCCAGGCTTTAATCAAATATTTAATGTGATGATATATCAGGCACATTTAAAAACATGGGGCAAGCTGATAGTGTATTACTGGAATATGAAATAAATAAGTAAAGAATATTAAATATGATATATTAAATTTATCTCTCATAAAAAATTAAGTAATTAAAATAAAATTTAAAAAAAATAATGGATCTTTGACCTTTATTATCAAAATCGTTTTCAAGATTTTCTAGTTTTAAGTTGTTTGGTTTTTCCAGTCTAAAATGTTAAAAAGATTAAATTCCAATGAATTTATTAATATCATAAAAATCTACAAATAATAATTAAAATTGAATTTTTTATTGAAAATGAAATTACGATTTTTATACCACTAAAAAAAAATATTATGAAATATCTCAAAACTTCAAATTTCGACTTAGTGTATTTTACTTTTAAACCAACGATATATTGTAACCTGACTACTATAAACTATTATAAATACTATAATTATTGTCAGTTAGGTCATAAGAAAAAATCTGACATTGAGAAGAGAATTTACAAAAAAAAATTAGAAAATTCTCCGGTAGAAATTGGGTAAATAACAATGTAACTATTAACAACTCTATTTCTAGACTGTCGATGTAAGTATGTAAGTGTAGGACGGACGTCAAGAATACATTGCTATTCATGAAATGTTAATTGTGTTTACATGCTATAAATTACAGGCTCTATATATAGTGCGTAATGTAATGAGAGAATTTCAATCATGAAGAGGTATTTTAAAGTCTAAGCAATGTGTTGTCAATTCATTTTATTTAAATAAATGAGGTAATTGGCCCATTACGATTTCAACTGATTCCCTGATAAAAAAAATGAAAAAGAGCACGTTTCATAAGATAAAACTCAAGTTGATATGCGATTATGAAGCATTTAACATAAGAGTATTAATATGGAACTAGTGAATACAATATAGAATATAGATACCACAAAAGTATAGAAATATATTGTAGATAAATTATATACAAGAATGATAACAAACAGATCTCAAATCTAATTAGGTAGATGAGAACTGAATTTCTGAAAATGTGTTTGGATTATAATATATCTGATACATATATGAAATATTTGTAGATATCATTAATTTATTGACCACGTATAACACCACATGTAGCAAACAAACAGTGTAGGATATTTTTCAAATAAAATAACATATCAACTAAAAAAAAAAAGTTAATTAAACGACATTTATCTCAATTTAATTTAAAAAAAAATCATGCTGATATATTAAGAGTGGAATATTTAGGAAATCTAGTAAAAGTTTACTTGAAAAAAAATTTCACTAAAAAAATACATCCTTTTGGTGAAATTTTGTTATTATTATTTTTAAAATTTAAGTTATATATTCTATTAACTACAGAATATATGTCATAATAACTTATCAAACAATATAAATAAAAAATTAAATAATTTTCTTTCATTAGATTGAAGGAGATTGCAAAAAATTTATAAATCTATTTTATTTTTTACAAATTGTATTGACTAATCGTTACTTGGCTTAAATAGTGGCATATCTGACATAAACTTTTGATTTTATTTTGAATTAAACGTATTCCGAAAATAGTACATTACCGTAGGTTGCAGCTACTCTCTCTACTAATGTCTTCCTAAATTAACCAGTATACGGTACCATGGAATACACTCAACACAAAAAATGCAAACACTACTAAAGTACAGCAGTTGTGTGCTGCATTGAGATATTGTCGTTTAAAAAATACAATGAAATTGAGTAGCTGTTTTATCACTGTGTATTTTCTATGGTTTATCAACATTTGCAGCTTTGCTTTAGAGGACCAACTAAAAAAAAAAATTTATTTTGTGTTAGAAGAATTCCTAAGATATTACAGATTTTACAGACTGCTCCTTCATGGATTGTAATCCTAGTCAACGATGCTATCTTAATATGTTTAATACAAAATAAATAAATACATTATTTTTTAAATTATGCAATTAATCAAACAAATAATATCATATGATGCTAAGTCAAAGGATGCAACTGCGCAAATAATTTATGATTATTTAAAACATATGTATTCTCAAAAAAAGATCTATAAGAAGAAGCTGGATCGCTTAAAAACATCGATTAAATAAGATGTAAAACAGACGGTATAAAAAGTTTTAAAAAATAAGCAAATAATTTTGAAAAAAAAAGTAAATTTAAACTTACTGCCTTAATATCCCCTGGAGGGAATAATTATTTACCCGCTCAGAGGCTCGGGGGAGATTGTCGTTATCCGAAGCCATGGGACGTTCCCTCCGACCGAAATTACCCATGGGCGAATATGCTGATACGCTTTTTAATGTAACAAATAGTGCAAGAAATAGACACAAACAGTAACAACCACTAGAACAAACTGCGAAAACAGACATTGTATCTAAGATGATATAGGAGTGCGAGAGCTGTGGAGGTCAGAAGCTAGCGTCAGACTGACGTCTGCTTCAAATTAGAGGGCGATTTGTCTACCTATGTCTGACGGCACGGCTATTTGGAACAGCTTTGCGACTAGTTATCATAATATATTTATATATGATACATAAGAGTATATATAATTACTTAAATGTATGTAAACCGAACATGGAACAAGATTAGGAACTTTGGACTATTTGGATTGGACCACCAGACAACGCACTGCATTGACACTTTGTACGATAATTGTAAAAAGATGGTTAGGATGGAACTGAAACAGGTATAAAAGGTGGCAGAAAAAATTATTTATTAGTAATGAAAGCTACTTTGCAGGGCTAAATAAAAATAAATATAAACGTTGTAAGGTATGATAAGACAATAAGTTATTAGGGAAAAAAAAGGAAACTAAATGAATAATAATAATACAAAAATTTATCCAAATAGTCACAACTGTCTTTAAAAAATCATATTACAAGACCAACGTTTCGGCCAATCCCGCCAACATCAAGGACAATCTCAATTTTAGTATCATAACCCCCAAATTGATTTATTTTACTATCATATAATCTAATTTATCAGAAACAATCATGGCCATATAAAATATAAAAGTTGTGAAAAATAGAATTTGTTATTAAACATTAGTAACAAAAGCAGGTTTATTTTGACTGTGTTAAATTGATTATGTAAATCACTATAATACTGTGATACTAAAATAAACATTGTGCTTGATGATGAACGACTCTATGGATCGGCCGAAACGTAAGACATGTAATATGTTTTAATGATGAAGGTTGAGACTATTTGAATAATTTTTGTTATTATTAATAAACCTACCAGTCTCGAACAAGATAATAAACACATATATAAACTAAATAAATATTTTAAAAACATAAAAAATAGAATAGTAATAGTATTAATAGATTTAAAAAAACATTGTATATATCTTTATTGAAATTTACAACTGTCCATAAAAATACATTCAGTAAATTTCATGTGAGATCATAATGACATGATACAGGCATGTAGAGAAACTTTATTAGGAGGTCTCGTGGCCAACTTCTTTCAGGGCACTCGTAGGGTTGTTAGAAATGGAAGAGGAGGCAAGGTTAGATACTAGTAGGTTTGGGTGGTTAGAGAGTTTATAAAGGAAGGAATGATATCTGGTTCGGGCTAGATCGGTTACCTATGGAACATTAAGGATCGTAAGGATTGGATATGAAAGGAATTCAAAGATTCAGTGGAACCCCAAAGCTCAACTCCATATGTCCAGATTGACGTTATTACAGTCATGCAGATCAGTCTTGTAATAAATAGGAAGTTTAGACCGTTTGTCTAGTAAGTGCTGTAATAGTCGAAATCGTTTCCTGTCTTTTCAGTCTTGTGTGAGGATTCCAAGTTAGTCGTTTGTCCTGATGTTGTCCAAGATAGCGGATCTGTTCGGCAGGGGAAAGAGCAACATTTGTTTGTTTGTTAGTTTTGAAAGGGCGTTTAACAGCCTGGTCATCAACGCCCGTTGGTTGTAGGCTTTGGTAAGGCCTAGTTGTTTTAGTCATAGCTTTGGTATGGTGTACTGATCCGCACCAATTATAATTAAATTTGTGGCAATTATAATTTGTTTAATAATCGTTACGATATTGGAAAGGATGGCCAAAAGCAGATAACTGACTGTTCTAATTTTAAAAATAAGGCAAGTTAAATGGATAATTATAATAATTAAAGGCTGGTTATTAAGTTAGTCTGATGGATGAATTTAATGACTTTTACAATTACAGATTCGTCGTTTCTCAACGCCATTGGGACATTTGTTGGTAACCCTAACTGGTGCAGAGTTGATACATATCTTCTTTATAGTTATTATATGGCGGGATTTAAAGGTAGAGAGGGTGGTTATAAAGGCTAAATATTGGTTTCAAATTAAGACAAATTGTTTAGACGTTTTAATTTATATCTCCAGTTCTAATTAGTTTAATTGCCCTAAAACACTCCTACGTTTCGTGCAGATTGATTCAGTCGTTATTTCTATTTTTTCACCTCATATTTTTAATACATGACGTTATTTGCAGCTATAAACTAAATAGATATAATAAACAATTAATTAAATCATTAATCCAATATGTAAATAACTGAATATACTAATTTATATCAAACTTAATCTAGGAATTGCAAAGCTTTGCCGAGTCCGCTAGTTACACAATAATTTACAATAATAATAGTTTTAAACCGTTTCACACAGTACTTTTCATAACCCGCTCCCGTCAAAATATGGACTGACGCAACATACTCGAAGATTTTAAAGTTAAAGGTTTGGATAAAAGAGCTCCAATCGTTTTGAGTTATTACGACCTCAGAGGTGTTCAAACTGTAGCCTCAACGCCATTTCTCAACATTATGGCGGGTCACTCCAAAGAGGTAATAATTATGTAAAAGAGGGAAGAGGAGATGATAGGAATGCCGCAGCGCCACCTTGTGCAGTGTGGTCCTCTTCTGGATTTGGTAAGGAATCCGGGGGAGATAACGTACGTCACGGGGGGCTTTAACGGTGCGGACAGCGAGGTCGAAAATTATGTATCGCACTCGTTATTTATCTGCCATCTTGTTTGTGTGAGATAAATTAAATAATAAATTAGCACTACTATATCTGGCACTCTGGCCTCATCTGCAGTCTCTCTTAGGGCACATGCTAACTCAATATACACTACCTTTGGGCCTTCGTATTCTTTTGAAAGAGGAATGATCAAAGATAACAAGGCAAAGGATTGGCCAAGCCACTCTGTCCATAGGTAATCCAGAAATATTAAATTATAACGAAATGTAAAGAAAATAATTCATACATAGAATTTATTACATAGTTATTACAATTAACACACAGTTTTTGCGACTTTTTTCAAAGGATTTGAAGGAATTAAAATTTATAGTTAGGATGTAAAATGGGCTGATAGTACTAAGCCTCTTAAAACTTAGTTCTGGCATCTTAATGGCAAACAATCAAAATATCACATGCGGGAAGTCAGAAAACAGAATATCTCACATAAATAGACCGAAAAGAAACATAAATCAGGGGCGGTTCTCAACTTCATGACATTTAAACACATATTCTTGACACTGTCCTGGTGACTGAATTGGTGTGAAGTCAAATAATAAGTTGTTTGTCAGTAGTTTATAGAATCATGACTTTCTTGATTTGTGCCGTTCGGTCGTAAAACTTAACTGAGTTCTAGAAGAATTAAAATACTTTTCGTCATAGGTTTTATAAACGCTGGTTTCATAAATTATCGAGAGGATAATAGAAAAATTTGATTTTTTAAGAGAATACTGTTGATATGGTAAATGACTCCTAGTTGCAGACAAAACAGCTAACATTTTATATACATGCTTTAACATGGCAAAAGCATTCATTGTATTAATTATTTACAACCGAACACCTCACTTTTTTACTACCAATTGTTTTGTGCCTCTTTATTTTAATTCACGCTCTTTTAAATTAACAAAAATGGTATACAATTTTCTTTTTTTTAATAATTAGATAGACTGGATGAGTTGTAAATATTTAAATGAGTTGAAGTGAAAAGATTTCCTATTGAAATTTTTATATTATTTTAAAAAATTCATATTATATGTATATAACGTTTCGGAACCATAGCTCCATCATACGATATTGGGATTAAAAACCAAGTTTTATTAATGCAAACACCAAAACAATAATTAAAAAATTAAATACTAATAAGTAGATATCAAATTATTAAGCCTGAGTCAGCTGTTACTTCGATGTCAGCTGACAGAGAATGTACCGAACCCAATAAAGACAGTATTTTACAAGATCAACAAGCATATCAGATTTTGGTACTTTTTTCTCCATCTTTTTTTTTTACGTTTTGCTTTCGCCGAGTCATATATTAGTCTTAAATAAATTTTTAAAAAATAGTAAATTTTGTAGTAAATATTATGGTCACATAGTAGTAATTTTGAAATGAAGAAATGTCAAAGGTTTAACTGCAGAACTAAATAGAAATTCCATCTTTTAACAAATAGTAGTAAAAATATAAACAGGGAGGTAGTTTACCAGTTATCGCCATTAACACATTAAAAAGTTATGTTCAGTTTAACAAGATTGACAACAAAAGATATTACTATATTTAATTGTATCGACTAATAAGGAGAATAGTTGTTACATAATATATGAGATTACATTTTTTAAAAAATTAATACTAAGGTCTACTTTATTAATTTAATTTCTGAATTATTGTTTAGGTGTTTTCATTATTGAAATTTGATTGCTGTGAATGATTAATGTTCATGGATCTCTGGTCCTGAAACGTTGTTTACAGATAATGTTAAATTTTTAAAATAATATAAAATTTTCAATGGAAGATTTTTTTCACTTCAACTAATTAAAATGTAAAACTTTTATCTAAATTAAATGTTGTTTTTAAAATAAAATTAATCCCCCACGGGAAGAGAAAGGCCACCCTGCCCGTAAGTACTTCACTGCTTTCGAATTTAAATACCAAAACAAATTTAAACAAATACAAGAAAACACATTGTTTTGGAAAGTAGAAGGATTTATTTTCAGAATCTCCTACTTATATCCTCAAAACAAACATAAATTTTAAATATAATAATAAATGCATCGAGAACAGCTTCAAGAACTGCGTGCAAAATTTCATCGATACCGTTAAGCTATTTGTATTTAATTAGGGAATTTACATGCCGCCTTAGAAATGATAAAAGTTTTTTAAAACCCGTTCTTGAAATGGTTTTAGAATAATGATCCAATTAGTGATGTTATTTGCTGAATTCGGGTTACCTTCCAGCCCATACACGAAAATATCTATGATGTATACAGTGCGATCGAAATTCTCGGTGATTTATAATAATAGAAAAAAATAAATTAAGAAGTTTCTCAATATTTATTATATTTAATTGATGCAAATGTCGTATTATAAAATACGTTTAGTTTTATAACAGTTGTATTAATTTGGATGTTCTCATACCAAAGAGTCGGAGAACCCTCAGGAAGTTGATTCACCACTTGAAGCCTCAGAGGGCCCATTCAACGCATTAAATAGGGCACTTGGGGCCCAAGATAATTCTGATAGATACTAACAGGTCTAGGATAGTAACACTAGAAAAGGGTCCCAACCTATTTACTACTTATGCAATGAATCAAACAATTAATTTTATTATCACCATATTTCTCGGATAATCGAAAATTTGTAGATTCGTCCTTCCTACACTTGTCGAAATGTGGAGCATAAAATTACATTAAAATGAAAAACAAACAAATAAAATATTTAAATTTATTATTATTTCTCGGTATTGACTAAAATTGTTCAAGGTACATCAGCTCTTCAGTAGTGTTGACACAATGAAGGAAAAATATGTAGATATGGTTTAAATGTTATGTAGAAATTGACAACAACGGAAAAGGTTTCACATCACAACTTAAGGCCGATAATGAAAATTGCTTTTTGGAAATATTGCATATTTATCAATGTTTATTGTTTAATTCAACAACTTGAACTTTCATTGTTTAATAAATTTGATTAAATTTCTTGAAAGAAGTGTTATATAACAGAATTTAATTCTATTAAAACTAATTTCTATTATCCAATCAAGAGTATTCAGAGTTCAACCGAAGAGAAGTTAAAAACCATTGAAGAATAAGCCTACTAATTTGAAAATTTTATTTATATTATCAAAAATTAAACAGCTAAATTTCTTAAAGTAATAATAAATATGAATAGATATACATATAAAATTTAAATAAAGAAAATTGAAAACAATATTAAATAAGAGAAATAAATGCTATTTAAATAAATTTTATTTGATTTAAAAATACAAATCAAGAAATTAACAAAAATAAAAAGAATTTTTTACTATTTTTCTCATAAATGATAAAGTATTATTTCATTCAACAATTAATTCCAGATTTTGTAAAAGATTAATCATGGCAATAGCATGCATGCTTCCTAATTAACACAGGAGATATCAAAGGCCTTTTTGAAGAAACTAAACATACAGACTTCTTTCAATAATGTACTCTACTGTAATCTTTTATCAAATTAGCACTACAATTTTTATGTTTATATTTCTTTTTTTAACCTTTAATTTTGAAGGAAACATATTTTCACACACACACACAAAAAAAATAGGAGATGGTCCGGGTGCAATAAAAGAAAATAACACAAATAGTCAGAAATCTATTAATTTAAGCCAACGTTTCCCCCACGTTGCAGAACTTCGTCGGGGCTTACAGATTGCAAACAAAAACGAAAAAAAAAAAAGCCTTTGGCCAAACTACCTTTTTTTTTGTTACACACGGTCAATCATCCAATATTAAAAAAAAAGAAACTAATTAATTTTAGTACGAAGTAAATAATTTATTGATTTTTTTTTTTTAGATGATATTACTATAATATTATATTTGTATCAATTATATGAGTAAAATCTTACCAATAGTAGTAAGGAATATCATTCTGGAAAAATCTCTATGCTTACCTGAAAAAAAAAGAAAAAAAGTTAATTCATTTATATAGTTCATAAAGTTAAAACTATCTGTAATACGTGGATAGAGTATTGCACCAAATCTTACAACAATTAAACGAACAAGCAACTAAGAATTGAACCAAATAAATATAATTAATTGGAAAAATCTGGTGCAGTGCGCAAATCACACAACATTCACTTACTCACTCACTCAATTTCGAATTAAAATTAATCCTCAGTTATTAATTGTTGGTTGAGAACAAATATTTCTATATTTTCTACAGCAATAATTTCCCGAACTAAATTTTATATGAGCCTTTCAGTAGACAGTTTGACTCAATCCAATTTGAACAGTTTTCACATAATTACTTTGAACATTGTTATTATTATTTATGTTGGCTCTACAGACTTTGTAGACCTTTGGCTGGCCGAATCAGCCTTCTCCACGCTTGCCTATCATGGGCAGCTTTCCTGTTTGCTGTGCACAGTTCTTTTGTATTTTTGTGGACTTTGTCTATCCATCTGGTTTTTGGCATCCTACGTGGTCTCTTACCAACTGCACTAGCATTCATTGTTGCTTAGAGGCGTCCTGATGGATTGAGTCGAGTCACGCCCACCAATGTTCTTCTTGCCTAGATATCATGAGATATTGACTGACCAGTCTCTGCAAGCAGTTCATTATTAGTTCTTCTCTTCTACCTGTTAAGGTTCTGATCCTAGATCGTTCCTATAATTGTACGGAGAACACACCGTTCAAATTTCTGGAGTAGACCCAGCTTTCTAGAGTACCTTTAAGAGTCTAGGTCTCGTAGCTTTAATATTATTTATCGCAGCAAAATTTAAACATTTTTCTTTTAATAATATTACTAGGAAATTTAAAATTTTATTATAATCTACATTTTGCTTCTAGGCATTTATTCAATTCTAAATTGTTATAGAATCAATATTAAAAATACAAAGAAGAATTTTATAAAGTTAGTCATCCTGTAAACTGAAAGGCTCATATATAGGTCAAGTTAAATTGAAAAATTAACAGTTCAATAAATATGGTGACATGCACATATTTGTCAGACTGGCGAAACGGAAAACCGCTCTGTACATGTCCCCAGGCAAACTAGTTATATTAATTAAATTGAGGCTATTCTTAATTTCTATTCTGTTTTAACTCACTCTTTACTTAATCTCTTCAATTTATGATTAATTAATTCAAAACTCACTTTCTTTCCTTGTATTTTGTTTTACCATTTATTTCAAATTTTACAATCATTAAATAACGTACCATTGTATTTTTTTAAAATGCAATGTAACCTCTTTATTAGTGTTAAACTTGAAACAAGTTATTGTAAAAACAGGTGATTGCTACCTACTGCAACCTCTTTTGATTATTGAGAGAGAAGATAATACACTGTTAAACTTAACTATTATCTATCGGTGCACAGTGTATAATTTTACTCAGTTTTCGCCTTCTACACACAGTTTTTCTACAGTTTAATATGATCTTTTTGTTATCATATCTACATCTTTTTACCGTCTTCATCAACATCAACATCAATTGCACCCACCTGCTAATTATTCTGATAATCAACCTACAGTGACCTCTACACATCAAGTATTTCACCTCTTCTACATTCACATTATATTATTCCTTAGCTCCATATTAATAATAATAGTCATTAAATTTTATAAATTAATTTCACCAAGTAATTAGTAACTTTTAATTTATTAATGTTAATCTTTCAAGAGCTCTTTTAGTCAGGTTTTTATTTTGTAGAGTTTTGTATCCAATTTAATAATTAATGTTTGTTTTTTCTTCATTTAATTTCGTTCTCATTAATTCAATTGATGTTTTAAAGAATATTTCATGTGCTTTATTCAATGAATGATTTAGAATGTTCATCTTATTATTACCTTTATTTCATTAAATATGTTTAATTAAGTTTGACTTAGAACTTCTTGTATTTATTGTCCAATTGATTTATAGGTATATTTTAATTTTCTATTCTATTCCTCATTGATCTACCGAACTACACAGTGTTTACACGAGCCAAATATACATTCACGAAATCCAGCTATCTATCTGGGCATAGTGAAAGGGATTTTTCCTCTTATCTCCTTATGTTAATCATCAAATACTTTTGTAGTGTGTATTGATTAATTTTTCATTATTAATAAATATTTGAGATGGTTAATTATTTTAAACAAACAAAATTAAAAATAATTTGGAAGAAGATTTTATAAAAATTCTTAAATTAAGCCCTGTGAAAAAAACACAAAAAAAAACAGTAAAGAACTAAATTGTTTTAGAATAATAATTATTAGAATTCTTCATAGTAATTGAGGCTTCATAATTATATCTATTTGAGTCTGTTCGACCGGTCCATTTATCTACGTCTAAAAATCCATTTACGTTTCGGTCGAATCCTAGGACGCATTCCAGTTGGTTTACAACTGATTACCATTTATTTGTTTTTGTAACGAAAAATCAACTTTAACCATCAAATAAAACACTTATTGTGTTCTGGTCATTAAATTCAGCAAATATATATAATTAGAATAAACTACAAATATGACAATTTAAGATTTTATTATAGTTTATAAAATTCTTAAAATATAAAAGAAAAAAGATCCTTTGAAAGCATATTTACCTCATCTCTGTCCCATACGCCTTCGGAGGCTGACCATAAGTATTTAAAAGGATTAAAAAAATCTCTAATCTAGGTATAACATCTCAAAATGGTTATTTATATAAAAAAACATATGAATTTGATGCGATAATCATACTTAAAATGGTTTAGAGAGATAATAATACTATACTTGGCAAACTTATTAGGCCCTCAAGAGTGAATTAATAAATGATAAAGCTGAGAAGGAACCGAAAAGGAAAATATGCGACCATTGAGAGAGAGCTTGGTATGCGAGCGTTGTAAGCTATATGTGCCTAGGAAAGGTCGCTCCAGTATATCTGTAAGTAATAGCATGCGCGCACCTTATAACTACTCCTCTTACCTCCAAACTCAACAACTAAATTATATTCCTCCGTCTCTTAAAACTAAAATGTTCTCGGGCGGTTTACAGTCGAGTAGTAAACTATCCTCTACCGTCTGACCGAGCAATTTCTTTCTAGAATACCATATCGTAAATACCCAAAGGTATTTACGGAGTCGTATATCCTAATGAACTATTCACAGAAGCGCTAAAGGTTACCGCGGATTAAGGTGAGAACAGGGAAAATGAGCTTGGAACGTTAAAACTTTATAGTTATAAATGCGTAATAAAAGTGATGCAGGATAACGTAGTGAAGAAGCAATTCATAGTTAATTATCTACTTTGGCAAAGACGAATAGCATCGTAAAGGTGTAACTATAAAGCAAGCCGACTGCTAAAGAAGGCAGTAGATGTACGCTGTTAAAATGTAGAGTTGGAACAAGGCTTACAGCGCGAGAACAAGGCTTCAACTGCAGGAACATGCTCGTTTCCGACGCCATGTTCCTTGCAACCATCTTCTGCATGCAGTTCACCGATGCTTCTACTCAAGCAAAACATTTTAAAAGCATTTCTGATTATAATTATTTCTTAGTCGTAAAATATCTAAACAAATTGTTTTCGATCTTATAATGTTTAAAAAAAAAAAGGATAATAAATATATAATATAATTCTACCTATCAATGGGATCATACTTTTTCAATTACCATGAGAAATTTCGTACGAAAAATTAACATGTCTAATTCTTTTGTCATCCATAACAAAATTCCTAGGGACTGAGTAATAGTCCCAATACAGCGCATTAATTAACTAAATTTAATAAAAAAAACATAAATTAAGATTTTAAAATTGTTTCGTTGGATTTCGTATGAGCCATTTAAGTGTCTGTTGCGTAAGGATTAAAAATCACGCTTACAGTACAATTTGAAGCCGGGAGATGGGCCCCCTTTCACTCTGGACTATTGTACCTTTGCAGTAGCACATAACCTTTGTACCCCTGCCAAGATTCCGGTATTTACTGTCGCTGGAACCCGAGGTAATTCAGTTAAATATGCCGCATTTGAATGGCCTTAAGCAACTCGATACTTTCCACCCCAAGTACTCAATGGCATCGTAAAATACCGGCTGAGTAACGCGGGATCTAGACGTATAGGCTTATCTCGATTTATATTTCGATCTTGATATCGATAGGGCATCCTGTTTATATTCATTGCCATCTCCGGTCATTCTTATTTTCTTCACTTCCCCTCGAGATAGATCTTGCATTCTTGAACTTGCGTTTGATTGCGTTCTTATCGTGTGTATTCATCAGAACGGTCATTCCGAAGGTACGACCTGGGTTTAAAATTAGAATTCAATGCAATGTCACTGTATTTATTTATTTTTCATTATTTATTTACGACAAGATTTATGTTCGCTGTGAAACTATCTTATTTTATTCTTATTATTACGGGCGGTATCAATAGTGAAATGTTTGATTTATTTACGAATTTTGTATAACATCCTATAGTGCTAAAGTTAACCCACTTCTAGAAAAAATTCTACGTTCGGTAAGTTTTGGTTTTATTTAAATGAAGTCAAGGTTTCTTTTGGTCACATGATTTCCCTAAAATTATGGTGTGAAAGAATAATAAAAAGATAGTAGATAGAAAAGATGAAAATAAATTAGATTTTTTCTATAGGAAATAAATAAATGTGTAGTGACAAAAATTATATTCTAAGCAAAAAATATTCTCTAAGCTGCACTCATTTTGCCGACATGGAGGTATCGCTGGGAGATCTGGAAGTGCGATCGATCCCTAGGACAGGCATGAAGAACAGCTGACAATTAGGACGGCAGTTCTCTGGCTAACGGTCCCAGAGATGAGATAAGCCCCTCCTGACATATCGTTCGCTATTCGCTGACACATCGCTCTGAGTGCATGACATGGGTACCATTCCTCCATGTCTTGCAGGAATACTGCGGCCTGTGCACGTCATTATCTTGTATGATCTCGATATTAGTTAGCGTTTGATCATCTAAGGAGAGTAAGAAAAATATTCTTCATTTTTTTGTAGAAATATATACCCAATAATCATGAAAATGACATCCTTTTGATATTTATAAGAATATTTTTGACTTGGAAAAACTAATTGGCTATGACTTCAATGTATAAGAACAGTCCATAGAGAGCGCAAGAGTTTTTAACTTCAAAGGAACTCTCGTAATAACATCCAGTTGAGTAAAATATTCCGAATGCTGCCTTGTACCTGAAACCGGATTGCCGTACTTGCAGTATCATTAAAGCCTATGAAGTTGTTAGAAACGTATCTTAGAGATAATTGTCCCATCTCTGTCCGCCCTGGATAAGTTATTTCTCCTGTTATTCCCTGCATGAAAATGAGATGTGCCTCTGTTACTGAGCCGATTCCGCTCCCAATCTGCATATAGAAAGCACTGCCAGCTTCACTATCGTGAGATGTGTATGTCTTCATTCATATAAAGGCAATAAGAGATAAGAGCAATGCTTCCAACATACAAGTAAAAGCACATAATAAATTCCATGGAGTCTACATTATTGCTCAGAGTGTTGAGTGTTGAAACGAACAACAATAGTGTTTGTAAGATTAATGCAAGTATTAAAAATATTTAACACCTGTCCCAGGATTATAAATGGGTTCATTAGCATATTTTCCTACCTCTCGCTAAGACGAGGGTGGAAAATATGCTTCCTGTTTTTCTTCCAGATTATATTTGAAACTAAAAGCCTTGGTCTATTTATGCACTTAAATTTTCATAATGCATTTAAATGTTTTCTTGTAAATATTTAAAAATTTTTTAGTTTTATATTAAATTTTCTTTAGAACCAATTTATTCTGGTATAGTAATTCAACAAGAAACTTCCAAGGGTTTTATTCGAAAGTTTTTGTTGAATTTTATTATCATTCTTTCCTTCTATATTTTTATCGTTTAGCATATTAGCCATAGGATTTGATAAACTATCTACATCTACGACCTACTATCAACACCTCATTAATAAACTATAAAATTTTATTACAAATCGTTACATATGATTTTTTTTTACCTTGTCTTCGAGTCAAAAATAAAAATTATAAAATGTTACCTGTTATTAGAATTAGTCGAAGAACGACAAGCCCCCCTTCCTTTGATAACGAGGTAGTAAAGCGTATAAGTAAGACAAAAAAATTAAATTAATAATTACAGAAGAAAATAATGTGGTAAGCATCCGAACTCAACAACTAGAGTAGCTGTGAACCACACTGCTTCCATCTTGTAGGGACTAAAATAAGATCCGTTCAAAACATTCCAGCAATACCAATCGGTAAATGACTGGTATTTCTGCAGAACAAGCTATATTACTATGATTCAATTAGAATTAAACTTACCTTGAGCTTGGACTCGGGAACGTCAGAATCCCACTCCGAAGACAGGTCATCCGAGGAGGCCTCGCCGTACTCGGTGGCAGTGTAGGGTACCTCCAGCAAGGAGCGGGAGTACTGCTCGTACCCCGGCGCCAGCGGAATACTCCTCTCTTCCGGCCCTGTCATCCTGGGGTACCATCAACGCTCAATCAGTAATCGGATAGAAGAAAGGAACTGGAATATCGCTCTGCTTCCTACTCTAACATAACTTTAGCTTTGTGCCTATATAAATATTAGCTATAGCCTTTTGCCTAATCTAACAGCCTTGTTCCTACTCTAACAGTAACTATAGTCCTGTAACTACTCTAACATTAACTAAAGCCCTGTTCCTACTCCAGCATAAGCTCAAGCCTTGTTCCTAATCACTAGTCAAAACCACAGTTGCTCATGAGTTAATCTTAAAATGTCTAGCTCGTGAACTATAATGTTTTCCTAATTTTAATGGGAGATATGATATAATTCTTCCAATTTTGAAATCTATAATACTATCTGTATCTTGAAAATATATATATTTTTAGCCACCCAAAATATAGCTGAATGCATACACTATTCATTCGATACTGATTTTTTTTTCTTTTTCTTAAAAGACAAAAATGGTTCATTTAACTTCTTTGTTGTTGAGTATTAAAATCTGCCAATTAATGAGCATTTCTTTAATACTTTTAACAAAACTTTAAAATATCTCATTTTTCTAATAAGTGTTAAATTTTAAGACATTTCTGTTTATTATCTGTATTTTTTTACATTTATACCTCATTTACGAAAAAAAGATGTATCTATGAAAATAGGACTAAATATGTATGATGTTGAAAAATTATTTTACGCTCTAAACCTAATTCTCTGTAAGGTTAAAAAGTTACATGTATATTATTTTTTTACAACCTTTTTATAATGAAGTCTTGTCTGAAATTAAGACTTTTTTCAAGTAGCATACGTAAAATTATCAAGTTAACAAAAAATCTATATTTTTAACAAATTTAATAAACATTATTTATATATCATAGGTTGTATTACAGTAAATAACCTACAAATATATGCATATCATACATGCATATATTCGAAGATTTATTTACTGTTTAGAGTTAAAGCTTATATTTGGAGTTAGTTTCGTATTTTAATTAGTTTAAAGGTGCCATATTTGAACCATAAAATAATTAAAAATTAAATACCAAGTGTTTCGAGTGTGTATACTTCACTACTAAAGTACTTAAATATCATTTTATTTTAAATAGTCCAATTCGGAATGGAAAACCTATTTTACAAGTCATAGATAGCTAATTACAACTATATTTCTGTACATTAGTTGTACCATGATCTGTTGTTGTTTCCCACAAGGAAGTATATAATATAACAGCTAGAAGAAATATGGTTGCTGTCGGCAGTTACGAGGAGGGACCAGAGATGAGCTACGACAGACAAATTGACCTATTACCTGAGGAAAATAGGATAATGGTCGGTTAATTTGACACTCGAGGACCAGGCGACTTCGGTCATGATTTGTGCTCCTCTGATGAGGATCGTTAGTGTGAAGAGCACCTCAGGGCAACTTCGAAATTCTACGCGACGTGTACCTCAATGGAGATTTATATCCAAGAAAGGGGACGAGATAAAACGTGTTACTAATCTACATCCAAAACCAAGAACACGTACGCGCGAACGTGACGCAAGACATAAGAGGTATCATCAAAAATAAGAGCTAGAAAGTTCATAGCGAGAGCAACTCATAGGCACAAGTGTGGACCATTACTTAGAATTACTATCAAGGGTGTGAATGTTCTCGGCCGGGAGAAACTTTCGTAAAGTAACGCAATAACTTAAGATTAAAGAGTCACTAGAAAGTATAAATACGTACTTACAAAAGTTATACCTTAAAAAGAAATGGAATTTGCCCACATTTGAACGGATATTAAGTACGGCCGACAGTGGCATATGACAAGTGGGCGACACAATATTGTGATAGGTGTTGAGAAATAATTAATAGCACTATTAAAGTTCTATCAATTTTACACAACCTAATAATTTAAAATTCTGTTTGTTTTAGAAGCCGTTAAATTTTAGCATTTACAGTTACCAGCATAGTGCTAGAATAACAACCGTGAGCAAAATGAAAATTTTGAAATTTTACTTTTTTATATCTTTACACTTACAAGATCTTTCATAGCGCACGAGCAGCTTAACCGACTAATATCAAAACTTTATTATTCGAAAAATTAAAATATACTAAATTACAGAAATAGGTCTCTACTAAGTCTACTGAGGTTTTAGATATAAGAGAATATATTTAGAATTAATATAATGAAGATGGTCCGAAAATATTCAAAATAGTTTTATAATTTATAATTTTTTGTTTGTGTTGAAAATTTATTAGTAAGGCGGTGAATAAGAATATGAAATTTATGATTTAAAATTTTGTTAACCTACTTTATTTAATTTTTTTTCAATTTCATAGCATTTAAAAAAAATTAATTTCCTATATTTTTACTTTATTTCTTTTCTTTTTTTAAAAATAATTACAACGTGCTCCTTTATAACATCAAATAAAGAAAAAAAAATTGTTTGGCGGAGAGAGTGAATAATGTTTGCGCATTTTTCTAGATCAACATCCTTTATTACTGTCTTATAGTTACGCTAAATTCAAATTTTGTGATAATGTTGCAAGATTTCAAGGAAATCAAGAGTCTCTCGAAAAAATATTTAAATAATTATAAATACACGGTCTTATCTCTGAAATTTAAATTGGCCTAATAGAGTCCTATTTGGTATATTTTAACGCACAATAAAAATTTAAAGTTGATCGTTTGAGTACCCTAGGTGCAAGAAAAGATTTTCTTGGTCACTAAACTAAAGAAATAAATTGTATCTGTATCTGTACAAATACTTAAGAAGCCGAATGGAACCTCTAATCGGCCACCATTTTAAATGGATAAAAAAAGAATTAAATAAGAATAAAAAAAATTATTCCTTGGAATAACTTGCGGACAACAGACGGAAGACGTTCGGAAATCTTTTGTTTTATTGGATCATTTGGATTTAATCTTGAAACTTAAGACCTCTGACGTTTAGGCGAGTTAATTTTAGGTTTTTGGTTGATTGTTAAGGTTCATAGTGAAAGTAGTCAACCTAAATTATTATCGCCAAACTGCGGTAAAAATAAATCTATTTATTAAAAAATATGGAGTAACAGTTAAATTATACCATCGAGCGACTAAACATGGCCTTAATCAATTTGTGTGTATATATCCTTTTAAAATATATTATTATCTTTTGTAGTACCGTCTGCGGCTCATTAAATCAAACGTCTCAGAGCATTGAATTTTTAGATGACTGTTTACGACGCGAAATCGGCCCGTAGAGGTACATCCATCACTCCACTTTGGACCAGCCTGACGTACATCACCAAGTTTAGCCCATAGTTTATAGCCTTGGAAAGTTATCTTGGAGGATTTACGACGGACCGCGTACGAAACGCCGTTCCGTTAAGCGGAACATTTCGGAACCAAAGAATGATTTTCGAAATTAGCAGTACCAAGTCGTGTTCTCTCCAGTTCGTTAGCCCCCCAGATTGAGGATGATATAAACTGTCTTGGTTTATGTGCCTTCAACATCCATGAAAACGAAACGGGGCCGTCGTGGAGTCTTGGAAGGTCAGATCCCAAATGCGATTACCTTGAGACCAGTCCTCAAGTTCAAGCATCTATCCAAAACTTTATAGTCAATCTATTAATTTTATTTATTATAGGACATCTATCCCCATGGAAAGCAATCCCGTTATCCACCTAATATTAGACATTAAATATTTTTTTATTTAATTTACTGAAAATAAAAACCTTATTTAGAATACAAGAATAGGTTGAGTCTCATTGATATGACAAGAACGTAGCTTGTGGAGAAACTACCCGTAAGCATTCCGATGTCAGTTCTATGTTAGGAGGTCATGGGCCATCTTTCCAAAGGTCTTTGAGAACTATCGGTAATATCTCAGGAAGCTGCAATTCAAAGTATTAAAATCAAGAAATATTGTTATTTTTTCTCTCAGATGTAAATAATTATGAATTTACTTTAACATTTTCTTCATAATTTATTTCTATCGTATTCTTATTTGTTATATTTCTACAGTATATCTTATTTGTTTATATCATTACTCTTATCTAGTTAGTGATAAATTGTAGCCCCGAGGATGGGCTACAACATGTTGAAATGTTATAAAAACTTGACGTAATTTGTTGTTTTTTATATGTAATTTTACATGACAATCTATAATATTGAAATAACCGCTCTCCCAAACTACTACAAAAGATTCCTCTCAGAGTGCATTATGCACTTATTAAACTTAAGTAATAAAATTTAGGTAAAAATATCAAATTATTATTTTGCAATATAGACTTTAAAATTCAAAATATTTTGTGTTTCTTTTTTTTTCATTTCACTAACAAAGTATTTAAATTTTTTTTACAGGTAAAATATATCAAACTTAAAATAGAAGTACATTGTATTTGAAGTACTTAAAAACAATATAAATACAAAATACTTTCTACCCTCAAGTAGTTTTACTTTTGTTGCTAATTTTGTGTATTTAAAATAAAAAATTAAACACATTTTTATATTTCAGAATGAGAGTACAAGTATATTTTTATTGTTTAGTATTTTAAAATGAAAAAACTTCTACAAATAATATATTTCATATTTCACTTCCTAAAATGTAAAATACTAAACATTTATTTCATATTGTATTTTAAAATATTTCACTTAAAATTCTGCTACTTAAAATACCATCACGTAAAAAAAATATATAATAAACCTATTCATTTATGATCTTTTAATCTATTGAAACATGAACAGTTCATTGTTCATTCAAATGATGCTTTTCTTTTTTCATTTTCATCTTGATTACTGTTAATTATATTTTATTAGTTTTCCATAAAATAAAGTCAATTACTTAAAATTAGCATAGAATAAAAGTATTTTACAAGGGCCGACGTTTTTTAAAAAACAAAGAAATTAAATTTAGTAATGTAATGTATCCTCAGTTTTTATTATTATTTTTTTTTTATCTTTTTTTCAATTTTTTTTATTATTACAATTAAAAAAAAGATTATAGACAAAGAACTAATGTACTTGATTATTGTAAATTAAGAAGCAATCAATATACCGGAAAAATAAAAGGTTTTTTGTTACTTTACAAAGCCACTTTAATGAACAATCGTAGACGACAGATAGTGCGACCTCTTAAATATAAAATTTAAAAACTAACATTGTTCTTTTAAATATATTCAGCTTTATAAGTGATAGAATTCGTCATGCTTTATTTCAAGGCATCAGACGTCCAAGGAGTATCAACACCTCATATTTTCTTTTGGAGTTCATTTTATATTCGAAACACGTCCGACTATTATATATTATAATAGAATATTCCGTAGCACATTTTAGGAAGTATTTTCTATCCCACGGTAATGATAGGTTCGTGCTGGATTCAAAACTCGCCGGTTCGATTTCGACATAGTGAGGTCGTCGGCCCATAGCTGGAATACGAGCCGGTGCATTTGTTTCGTTGCATCTCATGTAGCTCGCAAAATAAAATAGATACAACAATTAATTCAACAATAATTAATTATTTATATTTATACAAATATAAATTTTGATATTACTTGACAAATAAATAAACATACTTAGTTTTCCGGAGCCAAGCCATCAAAAATAAAGTTAATGATATTTTCATATTTTTTTATGAATTCCTTTAAAGTAAGGAAGCTACATAACCAACGGGCGCACTGATTAACTTTTTTATTTAAAAATAAGCCAATATTAATGTAATAGTAATTTTTAGTATTTATTTTGATTTTTTTTTATTCGTTTTCGTAATGGCTGATTAATTATTTTTTAAAATGTTTCAATTTACTTTTTGGTGCTGTAAGAAAATTTCAGTTATGTATTTTTTTCTATTTTGTTAGTTAAAAAATATGTTACTTATCACTAATTTATAGTTAATTTTTTTTCTTAAGTTCTAGTTAAATATATTTTTGTAGATTGTATTTTTAGTTAATTGTATTTTCAAGAGTAATCATTTTATTATTTTTTTGAAACTTAGACATTTTAGATTTTTAAAAAATTCATTTTTGGTACACTATATTTTTCATGTTTTTTAGTTTTGTTTATTATATCTTGTCTTAAACACACCTTGTACCTCACATTTTGTCATTTTACTAATAAGACCAACCCCCCTCTGTCCTAGCCTGTAACTGAGGTAAATAAATTACCTAATTAATTATTTAAATATAATATATAAACAATTAGTCGGTTCGTTTTCCTTCTTTAGAATTTAAAAAATGCATTATTAACAAAAATGTATTCATATATCATTTCTCGAGGATAAAATATTTATTTCAAATTTATTTTATAAATAAGTGTAAAGTAATTTTTTAAAACATTTATAGTTACAGGATAGCATTTTCTATAATTTATAATCTACATTGATTTATAAATAAGTACTTAAATTGATGGGACCATAGCGAATACCAACATAAAGTCCAAGAGCCCCGTGTATACAATATACATTTGTAAATAATTTTAAATTTATTTTCCACCATCAAAACTTCTATTCGTTAACATTATAATAATCAGCTAATCGATTTAATGAAGTAACGATAACACATAATTGGCGGACTGAGTTTGATGAAATATTATGGCCATAAACCACTGTAAATAAAAAAAAAATCTGTTAAAAATTGTTTTTAAATTATTCCCGAAAATGAGATATGGTACTATATATGAGGTGGTTGCTTGTGGTTTATGACCAAACGACTGGATCCAGTTATTATTTTTTATACTTATTCATTATGTCTAAGGGTAAATTTTTGGGCTAGAAACCACCGTTTATTGAGTTATTGATGAAAATAAAATATTGTATGTTCAAAATTGTAAGCTTCATCAAACTAATTAGCTGGTTGTGTTGTGCGGACTCACGTCGTACGATACGCTTGCTCTAATAACCACTTTTGACCGTCAGAAGCATGCAAAATATGGTTATTTCTGTTCCTAAATCAGTGCTGCGTATGCTTCTGACAGTTTTATTTTTGACAGTCCAAATTGGTTGTCGTAACAGACCTTGAATTTCAGTTTTTGATAAAATTTTCATTAGGGTAATCATTTTACACAAAATCTAATGTTCTTAAAATGATTATACAATATCTTCCTCGCTAGAAATAATTAAATTAATTACATAATTAGTAAAAGTTTTAGGACGTCAGAAACAATGGAGGAACCATTTACTTCAATTTCATTGTATAAGATGTTTTCTTCCGCTCTATTTAAATGCTATCATATCTCCTATCTAATCTAAAAGGAAATAAGAAATACCGGTGGGAAAACACTGGGTCTTTCTTCAGATTCCATTCGAGGAAATACAAAATATAAGTTTATGTTTCCTTCCTTTTATCGTCAAGGGAGTGCGACACCTCTTCACGATTTGTTGCGACCCCAAGTATATATCGTCACTTATCGTGATTTATACCAGGAATCGAGAAGATACCACCATCAGAAGACATTAGAGCAACGGAACACCAGAATATGGGACGATAAACGTCAAGCAGTTAAAGGCTGTATCTAGAGCTTTCAATGGGCGTAAAGGTGTTGAATAAATAAACTGTCCCTTATAATAAACCGGTTGATGTAGTCGTCACCGGGATGATGTGGAACCTATACATTTATTCTCAATGTTATAGGTTATGTTAACACTGCCGTATGGTCGATATTAAAAATGAAATGAATTAGAAAAAAAAAGAATTACAATTAAACGCGGCTGAAAACAATAAGAGTCTATCACTTATCTAAATATAAAATTTAAAACTAGTAAATAATGATTATAATCTACAACCATCCAATCAAGTGAGGAGACGCCTATAAGACCGTTTTAATCACCCTGCCCCCTTCTCACTCTCTCTCTCTCTCTCTCTCTCTCTCCTCTCTCTCTCTCTCTCTCTCTCTCTCTCTCTCTCTCTCTCTCTCTCTCTCTCTCTCTCTCTCTCTCTCCCTCCTCTTCCTTAACTTTTTTTGACTATGTAACGTTTTAACTATGTAAGCTCGGCGTGCTTCTGTCTTTAATAACACAACTAAGCATTAAGCGCATAAATATATATTTTTCTAAATAAATGAATAAATTCTACACAAACACTCACAAGTTCCGGTCCCATAACAGGATAAGAGGAAGAATTACAGGACAGCTAATTAAATAAGAGTATGTTGGTCCCCGGGACACTGATAAATGTCACAGTTTATCACGCCTCGGATCCAATTTAATAAGAACAGACAGCGGAGAAAAAAAAATAATAAAGGACATGTTTTCCTATCAGGACGGACAGATTGCACCTCAGGATCTAACGTAGTCTACTTCCACGGGAGGATTTATTGCTGAGTCCACAGCCGTTCAACAGGACACCACATCCATCAAATAAATTATATCAAAACGGATAATTAGCTAAGAGATATTAATCATGTAACTGCACCAACATCACACCTTTCTCTAGAATAATTGATATATTTACCACTGTTTTTATAAAAACTTTTATATTACTATAAAATATAAAAATATGGTGCACGCATCACAAGTTTTACTTACCACTTACTTTTTTGGGATTAAATTAATCCTTGTATGTTTCAAAACAGAAATTTCTTTATTATAACGGATAGTCATACTTTCTTTTACAAAACCTTTCGTACATTTAATTGTTGGTAGGCGAAAGTCAAATCGGACTGCTGTCATAACAATCATGAAAACAGTGTACATTGTTTACAACAAAGAGAGATGCTTAATTGTTTTAAGTTAAAAGGTACTTAAGAAAAAAGCTGTTTTGAAAATTCCGTAAAAAAGTTTAAAATGGATGATGTTAGGTAGTACTCTTGGAAAGACGATTTTAGCAAAAATTGCTTAAAAATCTATGTTAAATACGTAAATTCACTAAAACGCGTGTGTGCTCACAAACCCGCACACACAGAGGAATGCCTCAACTTCTGAAAGATGGACCCACCGTATGATTCCCGTATGATGTATCAACATAGATATCTCGGAAACACAGAGAGGTGTATTATTACCTAACTCTACTGCTCACAGGCATGGTTGCTTCCCGGACTACTTAGCCTGCTTCAAACTGGAGGGAGGATCATCGTGAACCAGTGAAACATTCGTTCTTCCATTGTCCATTTGCTCAAGAAAAAGAAAAGCTAGACATGAAACTAGGCAAGAAATCAGTTCCGGAAAACTTAGTCGCCTTGATGATGACTATGCAGAGAATTGGAGTGCTGTAGCAGATTATGATGTGAAAATTGGTTGAACGCTCAGAGAATAAGAACGAGAAAGCAGAGGCCAGGCAATGGCTAAGCTTAAATAAGATTACAAGAAGTCTTGGCAAATAGCCCTTCTGCCCCGTGAAGTAATGACAGTTGTTCCGTGGGGTGGTAAAGTAGAATTGGGAGGTAGTATTTTAGTGAGTAGGACTCTTACACTGTTGTGCAACTTTTATTGTTACCCTTCGTCTTATAAAAAAAGTTTCCCCTACCAAAAAAAAAAAAAACACCATGTTTAATTCCAATGAAATTATTTAAATACAACCGAGATCTAAGTACTAGATTAAGTGATAAAACAGTGGGTTAATACAATAAATGTACGTAATGTACTGACCAATACGAAAATTGTCTTGTAATTTTTTTTTTTTTTATCGCCATTTCTAATATACATGTTCCTATATAAGCTGGGGGTTGCCTTACAGGTCATCACCCTATTCTAACCAAAATGGGAAGGTCGAGGTTTCATTCCGTGGGGCCGCCACGAAATAATAGTCAATCCGCACAGGCTAGGACCATTTGTAGATGAGGGACAGCGACCTACCAACTATAGCAGCGTTGCTTCGAAGCATTTCGTGGCTGTCCCATGGAATGAAAACTTGACCTTCCCATCATGGTTAGAATAGGTTTGTTACTTATATATAATCCCCTACCCCAATAAGTCAGAAATGACCAGGAAAAAAAGTTAATGACAAAATAAAATGGAAAAATTCATCCAAGCAGGAATCGAACCGGAACCCTCGTAGTAATGAGGTACCAAAGGTGACGTTTTATCTAGAATATTCTCGATTACGGTTGTAGTTTGTAAATGAAACAATATCACTGATTTGTCAATGCCGACATATACTTCTTTAACTCCTATAATATAACTAATCGTCTCTATCATGAAAAGAATGGTTGAACTTTGTTGTTTGTATACTTGTATTTATGTTAGGTCCAAGGCCCTAACATAAATACATATTTGGCGAGAGATCCAAATGAAACATATGTTCTAGGTAGCGAGTTTGATGACTTAAAGGTAAATCTGAGTTCATAAATGCAAGAGATGAAATGCCGAATTCTCAGCTTCATCGAACAGAGATCTTAACAATGATCCGATAATTTAAAGAAAATAGCCTTAGATTAAAAATAATTTATATGATATTAAACATTAATATATCTATTGACGCAATATGAACAGATAGTGGATAGTGAGCTTATAAAACTCACTAATTGAAATAATTAGCTATGCTCTAATTGGTATAATTACGAGAGATTAGGATAGGGAGTGTTCGAGGCGTGATATCGATAAATTAATATTAATTATGATAGATTACGTTGAAGAAAACAAATACCATGATATATGGCGGATATCTTAAACTACTTATTCATTTTTTCGAATTTACAGGGTAACGTATTCAAAAAATAAAGGTTTAAACTAAAAAAACAAAAATGTTAGACATACAGATAGTGGATCGTATGTGTATTTGATAGTATCAGGGCTGTGCTCCAGAAGAAATAAAAATTAGTTTTCAACTATCTATTTATTCCCGATTTTCCGATCTATAATTTAGGTAAAAAATCAAAACTAAATAAAATGATGAGGGTAACGATAAATACAATAATTATTTTAAGTTAATTAATAATGAACAAATTAACTGATGGTGATTAATAATTTTGTATTTACTTTATCCTCCTCATTATTTTTAAGCCTATGTCAACAAGAAAGTAAAGAAAACCAATCATGAGCCACATTTAGTCATGTACCCACCATAGCTCATTTAAATTCTTTGAAAGTGAATAATTTAAAAAGAAAATTATCGGCTTCTAGTTAGACTACGTAAATTTTGACGCACGTCGGCATTGTAAATCAGCACGAACACTGAATTTGTTTTCGCCAGCTCACAGTCACAGTGAATTATGAGCCGTGTTCATTCCGAATCTTAGAACAATACTGATTGACTGACACTATATCTTAGGAACTTCGCTACGTCAAACCATCAGCTATAACATCATCAGGTTTATTAATGATAGTTGTAAAACTTTTGCTTCACTTTGTGCAATGCTAAATAAAGTGACATACCGAAACCACAGTCGCGCTCAAAGGTATAAAAAAAAAACACTGCAACGGTCAATGACCTAGGATGCGATTCGATATGCATCATAATGGACGAATGTGCTAGTGACGTCAATGCTCCTGGTTAATATTTATCGAGAGCGGGAGCTGGTTTGCATGACAGTAGGGCGAGTACTGTGCCAACAGCTCTTCAAGGTTTATCGTCACTATCGTAAAGCATTTAAACCTATTTATATTTTGATTTATATGACCGTAGCTTAGCTGAGATGGCTGACTTTATCCAACACATAAAACTTATGTCACAAAAAGCTTGAGGCACAATATACACATACTATACTTCTATATACAATTCTACTTATTTAACTGAATTTAGAGAACATAATGTGTTATACATATACTTAAATACATTATTATTTACTAATGTATAATATTTATATATAAAAATTATATGTTTGTATTTATCGCAGTTCTATCAATAGATAGATAGATTCCTCACATGTCTGTAACATGTATAACTAACATCGAATTCACTTGTAAATATTTTAAATACATTTCTAAATATCAATTAATGTCTGAGTAGAAACGACTAGCTCAGTGGTAAGGCATTGCGCTACTAACACCAAGGACCCAGGTTCGAATCCGGCTGTGGCAGATAATACTTTTCTGTTTCACTGTAGTCCTGTGGGTTCAGAAGCTTTCCGGGATCACCATAACCACCCTTAATTGAATAAGAATATGGTGGTCGAGCGTGACTCTGACTAATTCACCTCCTTGCACAACCGTTGGTCCAGTAACAGTACTTCCTTACTGTAGTAAAGAACTGCAAGTTCTGCATCCCTAAAACTTCATAGGTTGTAGCGGTACAGAGTTATATTTTTTAATATTAATAAGAAATACAAATACTCAATTATTATATTTATACTTATTATTTATGAATTTGGTTATGTAAATATTTAGATTTATGGTTTTTTATTTATTATAAATGTAAAGTGTTTGCAGAACTCATATGGATCACTTGAAATGTTCAAATGGGTAATTTAACGACCTGTGGGTCTTACATTGTCGATAGATAAGCAAAGGGTTTTTCATAAAAGATTCAAATGGGTCTAGGTCAAGAAGGATATTTCATTCCTCAGCATAACAATAATAATTAAGTTAATTTTTCAAATAAAAATTAATGTATTTTTCATATAAAGATTATCGTATTTCTCGAATCATAATTTCATAAATTTACTAAGAATCTTGACGATGAACCTGCAACGTTGTTTTAAACTTTACTAAAGAAAGTAACATTATATAGCAAGATACAATTTATATTTTCTTAATACGCTGATGACACACGTATACTTTCTGTAAACAACGACCTAACTAACGCATCACAAACACTACAGGCACACATAACATCTATTGAAGAATGGTGTAAAAACTGGAGAATCAAAATAAATCCTGACAAATCCCACCAAATCACCTTTAGTCTCCGTCGTAAACCTCTGCCCTCCTGTCCTACAGTATCCTTTCTAAATACTCCACTAACGCCTGTTGAATATATTCCATACTTAGGACTCCATCTTGACAAGAGACTTACTTGGAATCCACACACAAGACTGAAACGACAAGAAACTCGTAGATTCCGATTGCTACAACACTTACTTGACAAAAGCTCTAAACTTCCCATTCACTACAAAATATATCTCTCCCATACACTACGATAATCAGACCAATTTGGACATATGAATTGAGCTCTGGGGCTCCACCAAACCATCAAATTCTTCCCGCATCCAATCGTTACAATCCAAAATTCTACGTAAAATCCTTGATGCTCCTTATTACGTTACAAATAAACTCATTCACAAAGACCTTAACATCTCATTCGTTGCAGATTTGACCCAAAACAGATATGCGTCTTTTCATTCCAAACTCCTTAACCATTCTAACCCATTAATTCTTAATCTTTCATCCTTAACAATCCCTGATAATCCTCCGAGGCGTCTGAAAAGAAGATGGCCACGGGACCTTCTAATTTAAATTAATGTTTGAAGTACCACCAATGGGTGGTTCCGTCCCAAGATTTTCAAGTGTATATGAAACATACAACATATTTACCTGTTGTATTATATTGTACAGTTCTAAATTACATTAAATAAATTTAAAAAAATTCTTAATCAATAATGGTCATCGGCATTAAGAGTGGCAGTAAAGTACCTCGATTTGAACATCATGTAACTATATAATTTCTTTCCTCCCGAGTTTTATTTTATATCAACATTTTCTTAGTAAATAGCGCCTGTCTTATCTGCCTTATTGCTGTAAAGTTAGAAGTGAAAGTACAGAAACAAAATATAATCGATTTCCGACCACTAGAAAATAAAGTTTAGCTATATGAGACATTTATAAGAACGGACAGTACAGCAATAATAAAAATCGATTCAATCTCGAGATTTGAAGTATCGATAGAGGGAAGGGATTGAAATAAATTGCAATTAACAAGGAAAAGATATCGGAATCAAGAGCTATCAGTTAGGACTGTTTTGGACGGAGTATTAGAGGATCAGACAAGGACAATAAATCAGAACCTATAAGGACAAAGCCCGGAGCCAATAAATCTCGGGGGACAAATAGACTGGACCTGGAGATCGGTTATCTCCTCTATCGTGGTACATTGGCCTTCGGGTCTGTCCGGTCCAGCAATTACCGCTAACAGCGCCGACCTTGCCACTGGATACTTGTCGCTCCAGCCTTCCAATACATCAAGGACTCGGCTCTGTTTGTTGGAAAACGTATCCTTTAAAGAGATAATTCTAGATTCCAAGTAAAACGATCAAAATTTATACTAGTTCTACTCCATCCATCATCCATTTTAATAAATTAGTTGCTCCCCGCGAATAGACCCGCGATCAATTTGGAATATAGATGCCTATTGTGTTTACTTGATGAGTAAGTACTTGCTCCACGTTCGAAGATACTGAATCCAAAGGGGACACGTCCGCAATAAGCCGAAGACATGCGATGATTAAATAAAAACTTGGAAAAAATATATATGGGAGGCAGATATCAAACATCTGAATAAAATTAAGGTAAAATGTTGTAAAGCTAATCTACTTGTAGTACTACGACCTAGGAAGGGTTAGGAGTGCAGTACTTTTACTAGACTAACGGTTGTGCAAGGTGTTTTAGTCGGAATCTCGCTCAACTGCCATATTCTGCGATATTCTAATCGAATTGCATTGTTTACTTAATGATTAAGAATGACTAAAAAATATTTGTTTTCACAAAATTTAATTTCTTGTTCATTATTTAATTGTAAGTTAGTAGTACTGTTGGGTGAAAATTAATACGAAAGGTTATCTTGAAGAATATCTTAAAATCCTTTCCCGTCGGACCCACCCCGTAAATTCTTCTAAATTTTTATCATATGTTGTTATTATATGTTGATTTTTGATTGAAAACTTCTCATACATCGCTCCTTTGCTTTAACAGCACCGCTGACAACAAAATACAGTTTTTAACTTTTGTATTTGACATAATAGACTGTATAGATGAACAATGGAGAGAAAGTGACCCGTGTCTGCCGTACTTTGGAATACGTCCAACTCAAAACAAAATCAAATTTTTTTTATAACATATGTGCCGTTAAATATTATAGCAAATTAGCGATATATTTTTAATATGCTCCTTTTAAAAAAAATAAGTTCATTTCTGAAGTTGAATCTGAAGAATAATAAATTGCTCATATAGAAAATATTTCTCCTGACACGTCCATCTATTATCTCCTACCTCAAAATTTAACTTAACTACATTTCATTTATTTTATTGTGACAGAAATAATTTGTTAACTCGGGATCTGCTTTCAATATCTCGATATTCGAGCAGGTATTAGATTCCACGTACGATTTTTTCTATAACTTTCAGAAATAGTGACATCAAATAAAAATAAAAAGAAAGGGTCACAATCTAATTAAAATATAGAGCCACTTTGTAAAATCAGATGATTGCAAATATTTTACAAAACAGGTTACCAAATCGTGTTTTCACATATTTATACTTTTGTCCGACCTGTTTAAATCCGAAATTGGGTGAGATAACAGATCATTTTGGCTAAATCAGAATTTATTACATCAGATATATCACATATGTATTTTTTCGCGTAGCAAACATAATAAATTTTCAGGAGGGAATATATTCCAACAGGAGCGGAGAGGCACTTGTTTCTTTTTGAAATTAATCTTGACTGGATATAAAGCTTCCGTCGTCGAGAACTATCTCGTATGGAAATGGGAGAGTTTAGAGAAGAGAGATATAAATTAGTATAAATACAATAATTAAAAACTCTGACAGGAACATGTCAGCAGAAAAAATACGCCAACGATTCTCTTTTCAGAATGAAAGACAGTTGGCCTTTATTCTCCGAATATTTCATTTGCTTTAAATAAAATACTATCTCACTTATTGAAATCCTCTGTCGAAAGCAATATGTAAATTAACTATGAGTCACTTTAAATACTACATTAAAGTTAGCGCTTTTCGGGGCCGAAATTTAAATATATAATTAGAGAAACTCGAAAAAATAACAAATGCCAGAAATCTATTCACAAATCTATTAAAGATTTTTTTTTTATCTTTAGAATCGTTTACTTCCACTTGTAAATCTAGTTTACAATCAGCTCGTGAGCTGTACTAACATATCCAGGCATAGCATGAGTTGGCATGAGGGTGAAAACACCCAGTGGTGCATCCTCCTGACGTTAAGTAAATTATTTGATTACGCTAGGAGGTCCCGCATCCAACTCCTCTTCAGCTTGCGCCGAGTTACGTCAGGGATTTTATGTGTTGCCATCTGACATAAACATTTACTGAAACGTCCATGTAGTGTGTTGTGAAACCGTTTGTAAGTCATATGAATGGGGTTTGTTACCGTCAGAATGAGTAAGTCGGTGTGAATGGTCTCGTTTGAAACGTAAAGTGGTGAGTTCTTTGCCAGTCTTTAGAATTGCAATGAGAAGTTTGTATTTTTTGAATCTATGTCTTTTTAGCAGTTCTATAAGTCTGGCCGGCGTAAGTCCATATGAGTTTTAGTAAGTAATTGTATACGTTAAGATTCTGTCTCAAGGATTATTTAGAACGATTGTTTAGTATTGAATATAATTGTCTCAGTCGGAAATTTAGCGTTTTACGTTTTGTCTTGACAAGTGGACCCTATGTCAATCATCTGTCATAGGTAAGTCCTGAATAAGTGACAATGTTTGTTTGTGATATAGGGTTAATCCTAATCTCTCATTCTATCCCGATTTCAGACTGTAGTACTGAAAGGACAAGATATAATATTCTCTACAATGGCTGAAACGTACACATTTTTACAAAAATAAAACATAATTATATCATAAGTATTAGGAATACCTAAGTAAAAAGAAATAGAGAATAAATACTAAAATTAAATCTTTAATACTTTTATAATAAAAATATTTTTAAATCTGGATTCAACGATGTTTTGTAAACTAAGTAAAAAAAACATTTTTTCTTAGTGTTCCTCTAAAATCATACTAATATCCCGTAAAATTAATTCAATTTAATTCAAATAAAATAATGAATATAAGAAAAAATCCAGGTAACTGCACACTTGCCGTCATAGATAATAACCTCAAATCTATAATTAAAAAGTGAATTGGCGGGTGAAATTATGAGATTCGATGAAACAATAGATACCTTCAATGGGGAAAACAATTAACAATTATAAATGCTTTAAAAGAAATAAACACTCGATAATGATTTTAATAGCTGTTATTTTATGATTGAAAGAAAAAAAAAAACGCGCTCTGTTTATATGACATAATCATTGCATTAATGATTCATTTTGTTAATTTGTTAAAGGTTGTTTCACATAAAAAGAAAAGAATACATATTTAAAAAAGTATTAACAACAAAAAATATTTTTGGCCCGATTGATGAATTATAATAATAATTCTACAGATATTATTTACGTTTTTCATAATAAATCAAGGAATAACTACTACTTTATGACTAATTTTTAATTTTCTAAAATTTTATTTCATTAAAATCAAAGCACTAACAGCGAAGCATCCTTCACGAAAAATAAATTGGTTCCACCTGTTCATAGTTCATAATAGATAATAATTATCGTGATATTAAAACAAGTATAAAGACGATCAATTTATTTATTACGGTCTATAAACGAAACCGTGTTGGTGCTATTTATTTCAACATATCAGTTGGTTTTGTTTTCACAAAACTATCGAACAGAATTCGAAGGACTATTTTTTGTATATTATAAATATAAACATATCAGTAATATAAAAAATAATTTATTACAAAAAATTTTTAAAAAAGTTAATTTTAAATACATTAATGTTTTGACATAGCCAAGGATCTCAAGCAAATATATTATAATCACGCTGTAATATCGATCATACATAATAAAACTACGGAATGAGTGTATCAAAATCAATAATAAAGTGCACCAAAATCTTTTTCATTTCTTACTTTAGTGTACAAAGACTACATTACTGTCTACTAAATATTGATCATTATAATAGAACCAATCTGAATGAATAACATCAGCAAACACTCCCATCTTAAGATACTTCCACTATTATTTACATAAAACTCTACGAATTGGAGCCTTCATTATGAATACATTACTAATGCTTTGCATATAATGCTAGTGCTTGTGATTGCCATGCATTCAAGGAAGACTTATTTTTACTTATAACAAAATAGAAAAAAAAAATATAACTATATTTTCTAATTGTATATTTTTATTCTCTAATGTGAATGATTGTTTTTATTTGTGTATTTTTTTAAATGATTTTTTTTTATTTTTAAATCTATATTCTAAGAGGTTTTTCATTTAATTGTTTATAACTTTATTTTAATTATTTATTGAAATGTAAATAATTTAGCATTGTGGGGAATTGTAGCTAAATCTATTTGCAAGGGGTTATTTCTAGAGACAAATTAATAAACAATAACAGTGACAGTATGGCAAAAAAATTAAAGCAAAAGTATTTCAATTTAATATAAATTTTATGTACTATAGGTTATAATGACTAGATTAAGAATTAACACAAAAAAATCTTATTATTTATTTTTTTTTATTGCTAAATTCTGTTATCATATCCGAAAATGATACAAAATATCTATCAATGAATAGCGTTTCTTAGATTACCCTAGTCCTCCAAAAATTGTATTTATCAATAACCATTTTTTTAAAATAGTAATAACAGATTTTTTACTGTTTGTCAACCAATATAGAAAGGGAAAAAATGATAAAATCAAATGAGGAAATTTAGTTTGCGTTAGTTTGGAATTCAAGCTGGCAGGACCAGTATTGAGGACGACACACAGTTAAGATAACAGAACCAGAATACACTGTTATCACTCTATCACACCAATGACGTACTTCCGATATTGTGCTATTAAAAAAAAAAAAGAAAAAAAAAATAGTCCAATTTTTTCTAAACACTATTTTAAAATGTCGAATACACGAGAAAACACAAACCATTTTCAGTCATATTTTCTATTACAGCTGTCTAAATTTATTTCAAAATTGCTCATAATGATTCTGCTTACAGAACGAATCTTTTTGGTAATATTACGTAATGAAAAGAGATGACATTTTTCTTGACTTTTTGGGGGAAAACGCTCAGTATTTAAAAAGCTATATCTTGCAAAGGAATGGTCTTGTAAAGCTCATTTTCAGTTCAAACTGTAGAACATTTTATTGACTTTTAAAAAGAAACATCAAGATATTCCGTTAGATGTGTTGTTTCATAAAAAAAAAAAATACGTTATAAAATAAATACGATGAAAAAAAAAATAAATCAGACTAATTTACTTAATTTTACATAATATTCTAATTTATTGTAAGAATACCATTAAATATTAATTTTCTTGTAGTAAGTATTCAAAAAATCGATAAGAATTGCGTTTCCAATGACGTCACGATGTCATGAATGATGCCAATGGCACATAGACAGTTGTTACTTCGTCTTGAATTCTTCGTTAAATTAATTTATTTTTTATCACTTCTTAATTCGTCCCGATATAATTAAGTCAGTAAATAAAATTATCCCACGGTATATTTTGATACCGATTGTCTCATTTCAGAACTAATATTTAATTTCAATTACCCATAATTAAAAAAAATAATATAGAACGAAAGTGTCATACTTAATATTTTGCTTATAATTTCGGATGATGGGATCAATAAATAAATATTGATAATTTAACTACATATTTGGGTAGGTCATTAGTTTTAAGCTCTCATTGAAAGACCCTAATTCGTGTACGAAGCATGTCATTAAAGTAGATACAATCGTTCCTTATAACAAGAGTGATATTGTATTAATAGCAGAAAGCACCTATGGTCAATTTCCTATCCATCGAGTTTTCCGTTTTCGCCTTCCTACCTTAAATTTGTAATTTATATATATATGTATTTACTATAGTAGTAATTATTTAATTGTCAGACAATAACAATATTTATACAATAATCTATGTACACATTGATTATTTAAAAATTGAGGATGCTGCAGAATAACTATTTATAGAATATAGAGATATATTTTGAGAATTTCCTTGACTGAATATATTATTATATCATATTATTTCCCACGGAGGATGCAGAAACTATAATGAAGAGAAATAAATTATAATTAAATAATATAACTTATAACTATAAACATGAGGGTCTCGGACAAGTGTAGAACTTCCATGCGGGCTGTCAATTTGCCTTCAAAAGGTGAATCGTAAATTAGCAATGGGTGTCCGAGACTGCCGCTCACATGACCGTTAGACGAGAAATGTTTCTCGGCTAAAAAAAGATTTATATCCCCTCATATTATTATATTGGCTTCTATTTTTAACGTCATATTTATAAATGACGCTTTTGAAATACGCTTATAGATTTAATCTAGAAATAGATAAAACAGGAAAAAAAGGATAATTTTATGGATGAAGAGCAATAAAAAAGATTAACGGCCTTGTCGGCGACCTATCGTCGATACCGTAAAGGTGAATCGTTTTATCACCGTTTTATTATCTTTGACATTTATCTTCCGTATCTCATCATCCGAAAATGTTAATATCCTAAAGCGATGGCTGTAGAATGCATGTATAATATTGTCTAATAAAATGTTCTAAGGTAATAAATAACAGCAACGGGGGGATCAAGGGATAAAAACATGTCAACAGTTCATATATAAAAACCGAAAATTTAAAAGGACACTGAAATTAGGAAATATATCCTTTTTCCAAGGAGAATCAACTTCACCGTCTGCAACAGGGAAATCTTTCAAGTTTCACAAGAAATACCTCTTTGATGCATCTTCCTTTAAACAACATAAACATTCAACAATAATAATAATTCAAGATAATCATTATTCTTTACAATAGTTTTGTAAATTTTATATGACAAATATTAACACAGCCTATAATAAATAAAAGCATTCGTGTGGGAATGTTTGATCGTTCATCATTGAAACACAACCCACAACTGTCCTTTACTAGTTGATAGACCAATACGATTTCAATTTATGGCTTTCCAGTCTTTTTACTGCTGGGAACAGAATGTTTTATTGCCGGTTTTAAATTTGAGGTTAAATTCAATAGAATAAACTTGAGAATCGGAAAACTCAAGTTCGAAATTATTAAACTGTGATGTTGTTTTTAATAAAACCTCAACATATATTAACAACTACCTTTTTTTTTAATGAACTTTATATGTTATTATTGTTTTAAATGCCGTTCTTTCTATTTTTCCAATTCATTTCTTGTATTATTATATCATTTAATTTATTTTTTTAAATGTTCCAATACATCTGCAAATGAAATAATCAGTTAATAATAATCATAATAATTGGTTATAAAAACCTAATTTTTTTTAAGTATCAATAATAAATATTTGAATACCATTTTGGTGTATATTGTTTTACGAATTTCAAGTATAAAGCAGTAAAACAAATTTAGGAAAAATAGCATTAGTCTATAAAATAATAATGAAGTCTAGATAATAATATCTTAATAGTATTATTTTTTATAAACAACGGACATTTGTTTTAAACTGTAATAGTCCTGATAATCTTTATATTTATTGAAATAATCATAATAAAAAAAAGAGTAAATTTGTTTTAAAATTAAGTCCATTTATTTCTTCGTTAGAGATTACGATCCATAAAGATCCACAGTCCCATGTTTAGATGAAGAAACAAGTCTCGTTAAGTCCTCAGAACGAATGTGATATCAGAATATTATAAAATATAATTGGATCAACAGAATAAAAACTACAACGCAAAAAAAAATTAGAAGGTAATCATTTTAGCTATACTATTATTTCTCAATTAGTTTTCAAATATTTAATCAGACTTAAATCAAAATGCTAAGGAAATTTGGTACCTCAATAAATAATATCTTTAAAAAAAATATCTTATTATTTTACTTCTTAATTTAGAATGCAGTGGAGAATTCATAAAAGGAATCAAATCTCAAGGATTTAAAAAAAAAATATTAGGTCGAGAGATTCGATAAATCATTGTTTGGACGGCTGAAAATTCTTTATGTGGGCATTCTCAAAGAGAGCGACCATTTTTAATCTGACCAAAGAAATTCTATGAATAGGCTGAAAAATCATTTCATGTCCCTTATCAAAGGGATTATAGGATTATAAGGGATTAATATAAGATCAAAACAATTACCAAACTATTTTTCAAGCAAAAACGCTTACAGTTAAATTAAAGCTGGGTTTTAATAAAAAAATGAATAAAATAGGTTTTTTTTTATTATTATCATTTTTTCTTTTTATTTTTTTTTCTTTATTTGTATTTATTTATTTTTTTATTTTAGTATGTATGAGATCATTCATCACTATTACCTATTGCCCACAACTGTGTGGGAGATTGTAATATCTATCAATAAATAAATCTATCAAGTATGTCACACATTTATGAATGCAAATAATACTGTTTCATGTGGAATCATACAATGTTTACGATCATACGTCTTTGCATGTTCTTTAAGTAAAAAACAGGTAATGAAATTAAGGAAATTTTCTGTGGTCCATTGGAATTAGAACCCGAACATTTCAGATTTGTTAGGATAAAATGTGAAAGAGTGCCGTGTGTAGCTCAGGTGGATACGCACAGGTCTAGAAATCTGAGATCTGTGGTCGGCGCCGGCGGTCTCACAAAATGAAAAAACTTGACCCCACCCACCATGATTAGGCAGTATAGGTCCTCAATGGAGGACTTAAGCCTAAAAAAAAATAAATAAATAAAAAAAATGAAAGATATAACATAAAATTATTTCAACGAATTTACTAACGAGTAAATAGGGAGGTATGATTAAACAGTACTTATTTACTAACACACAAAACGAACTGTGCGAAACTCATCCTCAATAATACGATTAACATGAGTAGCATGAGAAATAATAAAACCATTGTAATTGAAACTTGTACATAATTTCTGCACTGTCACATTTTACAAAACTAGAAAAGTTGCTTATTAAATGTTGAACTATACATAATTTACACACTGAAATTACAAATAAAAATATTTACCTGAATTGAAATAATAAGATGCGTCTCAATCTTTAATAAACAGCGTTTCTGTTTGTCAACAATTACTATTGGACAACAACAGACTTCAATCATAAACACAAATTATAGCGTTAGGTCATAAAATAGTGATATCATAGAAATTATACAATGGTATAGGAGCGAGATTCATTTCCAGCCAGATACGATAGAGGTTACTATGTATTCGATGCACGAAGGAAAATTATTGATGAGGAATTCAAATTCCTTATATCCAGGGTTTTGATATAATTTATTTATTATATAGAGGTCGAGATTTTAATGTACTTTTTTTTATTGAGATTTTATTTATTTGTGTGTACTCTTTTTTATTGAGATTTTATTTATTTTTATGTACTTTTTAATTGAGATTTTATTTATTTTTATGTACTTTTTTTTATTTCTTTAATTTATTTATTTTCATTCTTATTTTATTTTATTTTAGTATGAATGAGATCATTCATCACTATTACCTATTGCCCACAATAGTTTGACAGACTTTAATATCTATCAATTAAAGTTTAAAAAAAAAAAATTATATAGAGGTATATTTTTCATTGAATACTATAGTTGCATAAAGGAGATTTCAAAAGAATTGTTATATTGAGGTTTCATTGTATACATATGATATTCAATATCAGGAAATCTCGTTTTAATTTGATAAATTTATATGTTTACATTAAATTGAATTTTAACACAGCATGTTGCAAAATTAAATATGGGAAAACATAACCTAAAATGAAACAAATAATTTTTAAATTTATTCATATCCTTTGTAAGGTATAGATTCAATAAGATTATCGACTCTATATGTATTTTTTTGTTTTAATAAAAAAAAAATAGCAATAGGAGTAAACCATGAAGCTCGTTAAGTAATTCTATACTCAGTTTAAATTCTTTGAGATTCAAATAGAGATTTTTATGTCAGAATTAAACAAGACCAGACAGCTATAAATGGAGTCGTCAAGTTGTTCACTGACAGGGGAGGGAATTGCGATTCAGGCTGCATGGACCCTACCACCACGGGGGAAATATGGTAATTTTTTTGGCGGGAATTATAAATGCAAATGGAGGAAGCAGCACTAACGGTTCATCCCAGGCCTTTAATGAAACGCTACAACTGCACTCGATGACGTACCTCTTCGCCTTCATTTAACTAGTAATTGCGATGTTTACAAGTTTTTATTTCTTGCACAAGGTACCGGGGGCCACTAAGCAGAAGATGACCGCACTAAACTAAACCCAACAACTCGTTCTTTCCCAAGGCGGCCATTAAAATCTCGAGATAGAAGAACCCCTGATAAGACTGGTTCACACTCGGCGGCATTTAGTTTAATAGCGAGTGATTTAGTAGCAGGATCTAACAGAGTAGAAAATCATTTGTTCAAGTTCAAGTAAAATTGTAACGCCCTCTTCTACAACTGCAATACACCGACGCGAGCGTTTATATTGACAAAGAATTATTATCCAAAAGAGATAAAGTGACTTAATCAAAATTTATACTTGGCAGAAGGCGAAGATGGAGTCACGTACGAAGAAAAAGATTTTTGCATGTATTACACAATTTTCAATTATCACTCTACTTACGAGTTAAAATTAATTCTAGCTCGTATCAGAATAAATAATTCTATTCCAAATGAGATATAGTTGACTAACTCCAATTTCAGCAGTTATAGTATTTTGCCAATTTCTATTGACTAAGTTTTGACATTCTTTATTTAAAAATGAATAGCAGAAATATAAAAATAAAACAGTTTACTAAAGTTTACATTCTGCTCATAAACATTCAATGCTCAATTGTTATAGAATAAATACGTATTTTCTGTATTTCCGGCGAAAACTAAAAATCGAAATTTGTTACGATCGTAATACTTTTCCTAATAATCAATATAAAAAAAAAATACTATTAAAACCAAAGCTACTAAACTCCTTACAAAAAATAAAAAATGCTCTGTGAAAATTTATATATAAAAGCATAGAGAAGCTTATAAAAAATTAACCGACTAGGAGACTTACATGCACGGAAAAAAATCACATCACATTCATACAATTTATAGACATTTTCATAATGAATTACATGAACATAAATTTATGACATGGACTGTCATTTTATTCATCTCTTTTGGACCTCCTAACTAACCAGTGAGGTTTCTTCAATTTTAATTTTGGAATTATGAAAGATTCAATTAATGTACATTTGTAATTACCACTTATAAGTAGAAACTCGTTTAACTATTGGTTATTGTCTAAATTTATTAGTTTCGTTTAAATTTACAACACCCTGTTAATTATTAATTTTTTATTCTAATTTTGGGTACACTTTGCATTTACTAGAATTTGTTTTGACTTGGAACATGATTTGAATAGGAAGTGACAGAAATTAGAATTAGCATTAATGGTAAATTGTTTTTATTTTGTTATTCTATTTTCAAATTAAAAAAAAAATAAACTAAAATAAAGAAATAATTTTATCGATTACTCCGATAATTATAACTTTAATAATGATTACACTTAAAATAAAAATATAATATTAAAATAGAAATATTCATCAATATAGATCAATTTTTGAATTGAGAATTCTAAAATATGCACTGAACGAGTCAAAGTAATTAAGAATTTATTAATAAATCTTAATTGTGAGGAGTTTTACAGTTAGAAGAATTTACAATTAATTGTAAGTACAATTAATACTAATTGTACATTGACTGTAAAATTAATAGTAATTCCTATTTATAACAACAAATCGTTAAAATAAATCCAAATTTATTAGTTTCGATAAAATTCTTGCTTTTCTTAAAAAAAAAAAATACTATTCTGAGTTTTATTACCATTTTATTATTCCTTAGAAAAATAAAGTAATAAATTATTGCTAAATTTGGTCAATTTTTTTTTAAATTGCAGTCATAGTTTTAACTAAGCTACTTTTTAGAAAATATATAAATTAAAATTAAAACTAATGATAGTTGGCAAGACACTTAAAATAACACCAACCAAAGTTATTTTTATTATTTGCTGTTTAACTTTGTATTACTAACGACAAAAGCTACTATTATTAAATTTTTAATAAATAATTTGCACTGCAACACACAAACCATTAGCTGGACAATTTATCATGCCACTCTATATATCAGTATTATGTGCACCGCTGATTTCCATTTGGTATTTGAACCATTCGCATCGACCTAATGCCTCGGGTTTGAATATCCGTCACATAAATTGCTACCAATTGGCCGTAATTCAGCGAAGAACTCCATGGAATGGCGTTGAGGACTTCAGTAATCGGCATTTAACAGCATCTTGGGAACATTACATAACTCTCGGGTTAAATGTCGTGTCAATAAATGTCAGTAGAATTAAAAGGAAGGTGTCTTAAAAAATATAAAGTGAGGAAACTGCATTACAACAATACCTTATTACTTGTTAACAAAGGTGGAAGTGCTACAAACTGCTTATGCCTGTACCGTCCAAAAACAGTGTACCGAACCTCCCATCATAAGTACATATTAAATTTAATTTAAAACACTCTCCCCCCCCCCAAAAAAAAATATTCGGGTTAAAAAACAAACATAATTCAAACCATTAGTTATAAATAAAAAAAATGAAACAAATGACATGACCACAATGATATAAAATTTGGTTTCTATAGCAAAAATAAACCTGTAAGTCAATACATGAAAGATAAAATTAATGTTTTAGACAGGTTGAATACTATATAATAAAAACAGAACAATACATGAGACTGTCTAAACTTCCAAAAAATTAAAAAACAATGTTTTTATTAATTGAAATTAACAATTATATAAAAAGTAAATGTGATAAATCAGAACACAAGATAATCTTGGAATGGAACCACCCAATGGCAGTAATTCAATCATTGCTTTAAATTAGAAGATCCCATGGTCATCTTCTTTTCAGACGCCTAGGAGGATTATCAGGGATTGTTAAGGATTTGAGATTAAGAACTAGTTAAGGATTTTGGAATGAAAGAAGGTTTATATGCAACGAATGAGCTGTTAAGGTCTTTATGGATGAGTTTATGACGTAATAAGGAGCATCAAGGATTTCACGGAGGATTTTGGATTCAAATGATTGGATAGGGCTGGGATTTGATGGTTTGGTGGAGTCCCAAAGCTCAATTCCTTATGTCCAAATAGGTCTGATTATCATAGTTTATAAGAGTTTTTGAAATAAATGGGAAGTTTAGAGCTTTTGTCAAGTGGGTGTTATATTAGTAGGAATTTATGAACAGTTTTTTGTCGTTTTAGTCTAGTAAGGAGATTCAAGGCATGTCTCTTGTCCTAAAGGAAGGAGTCCTAATAGTGAATTTGTTCAACAGGATTAGTGTGATATTAAAAAAATATATATAATCTTTTCCTTGATAAAGAAAGGCAGGTGATCAAAAAAAAGAAAAAAGGAAAAATTTAAACTTTTTATACCATCAGCACACATAGTATAACTAAACAACATAGGCTCAATTAGGAAGAACGAGAAATATTAGATATTTAAAAATGACTAAAAATATAAAAATATATACAACTAAGGATATAAAAAACCAATAAATTACAAAACTAATACAAAGATTTCAAATAGTCATTAAGCAGATATATAAAATAGAATAATTATAGGAGAGGGAAAATAACTGCTAAAAATTCATGAATATAGCAAACAATTGAAATAATTATTTTATAAATACAAATAATGTTTATAGGAAAAGAGTAGTAAATATGTGGAAGGATAGAGTGACAATAGAAAAAAAACAGGAGAAAGTTTCAAAGAGAATTTAATATTATAGCTAATATTTCTCAAAGTATTCTATGATTTTAATGAATGAACTGAGAGGATAAAGTTTGTAAATATAAGAAGTCTAAAGAAACGTTTTACCAAAATAAATTTGTACATTTTTTATTAATAAATTTTTTGTCAATTATTTAACACTAATTAAAAAAACAAAAAAACAACAACAGGCGTTAGATCGCGTTAAAAATATCGCGAGAGATACTATATATATATTATGAGAGATATTATTATATTTCTTATGTTTAATGGTAAATATTAACCCCAATGGCTGTTAACTGCTAATGTATCACTAGCCCTTTAAAAAGAATCATGCTATTATAATAATAATATTTTATAGAATTCCAATAGTTTAGAAGGGCAGCATTAGATAAGTTCTTGTTAAAGCCGGTAGAGGGAGCCAAAGAAACTCGTTTGTGGCACCAAGGCCAAACCGTCAAAGGGGCAAAAGGAACAAGTTCCTACTGCCTACATTGCAGTAGCACGTGTCGGTCGGCTCCTCGGTGCAGGTGTCATTCAATGAGCAATAAAAATAAAGTAATAAAGATAATAAAAACTCAAAACATTGCTTTCTAATTGACAACTGAGTGTTCCCTATAAGCTCTTAACCGTCCAGATCGGAGACCTTTATAAAACTTACGACAGATTCAGTTATTTATAAACAATTTTATTTATTGGAATTAAATAAGAAACAAAAACAATTATAAGGTTATTTTTGGAAGACTCCAAAACCTCTAGTCACTCCAATCTTTTAAAAACATAAATCCAAAACAGAGATAGCACGTATTATGACAGCAACTTACAGAACGTTTAAAGTTCATGATCTTAAGCACCGGCAATTAAGAAATATTGGATGAGCGAAGCTCAAGTCAGTGATAATGGCAACTACCATCATGGAAACTACGTGAGTACACTACCAACTTTCGACTAATGCCGAGATCGCAGCTTAAAACCTCAAAACCAACCTTATATGAAACTTATGTATTTATTTATCCGAATTCGTCAATGATGTTAGTTGTTTGTAGTATTTAATCGTCCCTTTTATCATTCATTTACCAAACTAGCGAATTCAAGGGGCATACTTTCTCATTATCTACAACATGTTTCTGTCATGTGGAAATAGAGCTTAAAACAATAAATCCATTTCATGGGAAACGGCACATAACTCGTACTTAAAGGAATACAGTAATAATTTTTTTAACATGGCACAAATTGAGCATAAAGGGGGAAAGTAGTCGAACATAATAAAAAAAAGTTTGTATTAATTAAGTTGTAGAAATATTTGATATTATTTAATTATTATTGAATAAATTTTCAATATGTTTAACATACAATTACAATTTTAATTAATATTATGATTCAAAACAAAAGAAAATCATGAAAGATATACACTAAAAGAAATACAGAACATATACAACAGTATTGTTATTTGCTCATGCTAGAATTAAAATTAATACATAATTTTTCACTGTAGACTGATTTATATTTATCTTACAAGAAATTGTTGATCAAATATATTATCATCGCGTTAACTTTGATATGAATATAACTAATATAAAATACAACCTACTATCAATAACACAAATTCAAGGTCAATTAAAGCCCAATCGAGGAATTTTATAAACATAGTAATCAGGGTTGACCAAGGCCAACCGAACGCCACGTCGTTTTTATTCGTCGATCTTATAATAAAATATAGAAGAGAAGAAGAGAATTCCAAGCCAAGTAGAAACTCTGGTATAAAAGAGTTTTTGAAAATCATACTAAAAAAACCTAATTTAAAACAAAAATATAAAAGATAACTTCACCTATATTTTAGTTGAAGAAAAAAAAAGCAATGAAATTATGTATCAAAATAAATATTAAATTTTTTTTTTTTATATTAGGTATATTAAAATTTGTACACATTTCGGTGTTTGGGCATTTTTTAATTCCTTGGCTTCTAATGAAGATGATAAAAGGTCAATAATTAGTTTCTGAAATAATTTTTGATAACCTGTTTCAAAGTTACGCAATTATATATAAAAAAAAAGAAGAATTTAGAGTAAATTTTTTTGTTAATTTTTAATATTTGCTATTGCTATACTGCCACGCAAATGGTTTAAAGCAAAGGTCCCATAGAAATATGAGGAACACTAACCCTAAAATTGAACCATGTAAGGCTCATCCCCACTTCAAACTTAGGGCAAGGGGGTCCTCCTTGGAAAACATTTGTTAATGGGGAATTATTTTGATGATTAGTGCTTAAAAGTGCACTTGAAGTCAGTCATATAATTAATAATAATAGTCCTAACATTAAATAAAAAAAATATGTTTTTAAACATCCCACATGCCATCCTAAGGTTCTCACGACATATCTACCGGTTAGGAAACTAAAAAAAAAAACCACTGGTTTAAATCAATAAAGTGCCTTGTCATAAAAAAACGTATTTTTTTTTTTTTTTATAGGTGATTCAAATTGGCAAGTATGGACCGAATCATTGAGGCGTTAAGGTGTAAATTTTAGACTGAGGCGTAAATGAGAAGATTGTGATAGATTTGATATTCTGAATTTATGGATTAATGTGGTAATGTTGGAGATAGCATAGCGGTTAGGGTAAGCATGGTGGTAATGTATATA
>NW_027113557.1:291108-317214 GCF_000696795.3 Halyomorpha halys | reverse complement strand
GATTTCAATTTACAGAAAATATGAAATCGTCCATACTGTTATTTACATCATTAAATAAGTAGTAAATGGATTCTATTTACTTGTGAATATGAATTATGAAGTTTCTACCGAAAATTAAAAATTTTCTACTTACGAAACTCCATCGAAGGTAAATTAACTATAGATAGTTTATTATTAATTCACCTTCGATGGAGTTTCATGAGTAGACAATTTCTTTGACGGGCCGAAAAAATAACACTTTAAAATTCAGAAAAATAAGCATTGTTTGTTATTCACAGAAAAATAAATCCTTCAGAAAAATTGATGTTTTTCTAGGCCAGAAAGCTATAGATCATTGTCTTCAGCCCAAATCTGCTCTCAGCGCTTTTCTTAATTCTCTCACGAGGGTTGGAATAATGTTAGGGGTTAGAGAGAGAAGAAAAGCTCCACACAAACAGAGCCGGAGCCTAGCTCTCCGAAACATGTTTTAATTGCCAGTTGTGCTCCATCAGGCCCACTCGGCGAGGTCAATAACCGGGTCAAGTTCGGAGGCGAGCCTCCTGGTCCGCCAGCACTGGAGGACTTGGGCTTCCGAAGAGTCTGAAGAGGACATCGGGAATAGGAGAAGGTGTAGCCACGGAGGAAGAGGAGGAAGTGGGATATAGCACGACAGAGCGGAGCGGGTCATCGCCCGGGCCACTGTGGAGGTTCCCATCGGCAGTTTCACCTGATAACGGTCTCCCAACCAGCCCCGAAATGTCCCCCTCACTCTCACTCTTCCCTTCTTTCATTATTACCACTTGAAGCTGTTAATGGAAACCTGAGGATAAAATAAACTATTCATAGGTGGGTATATTATGGTACAGAGTATAATGTTCTGAATAATTTTTACCATCCATCAGCAAATTATCAGTATATCCCAGATACAGCAGATCTTTTGTAAAACGAATACACTCCATTTTTTTTTCTTTTTAAAATTTTGAATAACGTAAAGGGTGGAGGTAGATGTTGCCATATGGTCGGACCACATTGGCTGTACTTACTATTAATAAATAAAATTTAAAAAAATTATTCCGTTTCAAAAATGTTACCATTTTTGTTTTGCAAGTTTGACAGAAACATAAAAAATTGTCTGTGCTACTTATTCAATGCGAAATTGTCATTGAATCTATATTGGAAGAGAATAACCCGGGTGGCGGTCAATAAAAGTATCATATAGTAGATACCTACCTATATGATTCCTTGTTGACAGAATATTAAAAGAAAACTATTTCTTGTAAACCAAAGTTTCGCCCCACTTTGCAGGGCTTCGTCAGGGCTAAATGAAAAATTAAAATACAAACATTTTAGAATTAACAGAACATTGAAATAAATTTGAAAACAATTGTTATGATTATAACGTCTATAAAAAATAATTAATAATAGCAATATAAGGAAATATACATGTGAGTAGACTGTAAATAAATTACTAATAAATATAACCATGTTTGTATCTTGTTTTTTCATTTAGCCCTGATGCTCTACAAAGTGGGGTGAAACGTTGGTTTACAATAAATAGGTTTTTATTATTTTCCAGTCTACTTACCTGTTTATTTTCTTATATTGTTATTATTAATTCTTTTCTATATACTTACTTTATAAACTTAACAATTGTTTTAAAATGTGTGAAATATCTTATATTTTATTGTTGTGTAAATTCTAAAATATTTGTACCTTGCTTTTTCATTTAGCCCTGACAATCTTCCTACAATTTACTTTATACGGTCAACTAACGATCTTCAACGTTATCGAATAAGTTTGCAAACCAGCGTTTTACCTCATTTTACAGGGCTTTCTCAGGGCTGTCTGATAGAAATAAGGATGACAACTCAGTTGGTCTCAGGGGTGCCTGGCTAAACCAGTATTTCCATTGAAAACTGGAATTCAAAATTTCTTCTCCTCACTGTATATACCATACATAAGTAAGGGAAAGTAAAAAGTAGACTTTTGTTCGAGTGGAAACATCTTTTCCAAGTGTTCTTCATTATTTGAATCATCAGTGGGTATGTTTAGGAGGTATAGACAGTACTAAGGGAGGACATACTTTTTTAAAAAAATAAGAATAAGTGCTCGGAGAAAAAAATTGGTTCGAACGGATCTTTCGTAAAGCTAGAGAACTGAGACGTAGTGTTGAGAAAAATGCCAAAAATAAATAAACTGCACTCCTTCCTAACAGAAAAAAACAAGACAATTTGATTTTAATTTATTCTTATTTTCATCACAAATAAAAGTTTTATCGGAATTTTTTCTGACGTAATTTCTTCTAAAAATAGTCTGTTGTATTACACTAAAATGAATATTTATGATCTATCAACATCGAAATCCAATAGAAGACTATTCGTCTGTGCAATTTGAGAGATAATTCTTTTTTCGACCTCATTAAACATAAAAATCATACATATTAATCAATGATTCATCAGAGTTCTATTGCGATGCGATCGTTCCTAAACATGGAAAATCATCAATACCAGACACTGGTATTACAGCTATAACTCAATTATTTTTAGTTGACCTTTTATCACAAATTATATAAATTATACATACAACTTTGGAATAGAGTATGAATCAACTTCAGTCATTAGAGGTAATTATTACATATTAAAAGCAATTCCTGATCATAACTATCTACAAATTAATTATATGTACTAGTAGATCTAATAGTAATGTAGTATTTGCATAATATTAAAAAGAAAAGTGAAATGAGTCAACTCGAATATTTCATAACAGTTACATTCCATTTTGAGTAAGTGTATATCTGTTAGAAAAGTTCACAGGTTTTGATAAACAAGGTCACCGGATGCTCTCTTATTAAATACGCATTAATTAAAATTACTCTAATTTTAAAGGAACAATAAATTATCAAAAATGTTAAAACACATTGTAAACAATATTGTAAATTTTAGTTATAAAATTTAAATATATTTTTTTTTAGAGTGTCACCAACAGTTTTAATCACTCTCATCTCTACCATTTCCCTCTCTCCTAACATAATATTGATTTATTTAACCATGTTTTAAGTTAATACTATCAAAGCTTTAATCAGAAATTTAGATAACTCACTTTCAACCAGCCACTTCTTCTTCCTGTGCATAGGGTTGCTGAAGAAGTAAAATTCCAGTATCTGAATCATGACGTTTTCGCATTCAACGATACTGGCAGTATTATCTATATGTCTGAGTTTCTCCCTTTCACTCATAATTCCAACACAAGATGTACCCACCCTCAAGAACAACTCATATCGAGTAGATAAGCCGGCAAGATTCACGAGAACAATACGTCGTCACGAAGGGCAGTAGCGCAGTATAAGTACTTGAGGTCCCCGATAAGGAAGGACTCCCAGGACACGCAAGAACCCTGGTCCCAGTTATCTGTCCAGTTTACTGCTCCTTAAGGATAATATTTACTATAAACGTGGACAAGACCTAACGAACACACTATCTGCCCCTCTGGTCTATTTTAACCTGGATTTACTTACTATTCCGATCATCGGCGGTTTCTTAGATCCGCTGTTGAGCTAGAGGTTAGCCTTATACAAGATGATTTTAATCGAGGAGTATCCCTAACTGCACCTTACTGGTAACGGTACTAAAGCCAATGGATAATTTGAATATGCGGATGGGAATGCTACGCAATTATACGAACAAGGGCTATTAAATGCCTTTACAAACCGTTCACGGTTGAGGGGCTTCGTATATTCATGTATTTTACAGTTGAAAATTACTGAATGCTTTAATAATGAACGAGTAAATTAGAGAGGTTAAACCTGGTTTAAAACATACTTACTGATCTTCTCAATCCTAAAATAAGCATCTAACCTTCTGACGATAGTGAGAAGCACAGTAATGGACAAATTATCATTTAGGAATACTATCAATTCAGAAATGAGGAACCTATACATTCTTCTGAAACTGCTTACGGATTTGTTCAATTTAGTATAGAAAAAAGGATCCAGCAAATTAACGTTGAACTGCAGAATCCTTACAGGGTAAACATTGAAGTTCACGGGGCGTGGAGTGCATGTTAATTTGTGGGAAGTCTGAAGGAGTTTAGAAGAGGATTAATAAAGGCAGAGAATGCTAGTTGGTTATTGTTTAGAAAATTCTTTAATAATAACTGTAATAATATTATTAATTATAGTACTAATAATAATTATTATTGTTACAGAAATAAGATTAAAAGTAGGCAACTGAACAAAATTAAGAGAAATGATAAATTAAAAAAAAAGTTTATTCCTAAAAATTAATAAAATATTAAGAAAATAATTTCATTACTGCTAATAAATATATGGATTTACTTATAAAAAATCTGAATAATTTTTAACATTTATTATATATGAATTAAAAAAAAAAATAAAAAAAAATGTTTATTCATAATAATCAATAAAACAATAAGGGGATAACGTCATTGCTCATAATAAATACATAGAATTTAGTCATAAAAAAAATTTAATTTTTTAAAAATTAATATAGAAATATGAATGAAAAAAAATCGTGAGCAGAATTGAACTCGGTTACAAAGTCGTCTTTTTGTATTCATATTTATTAAGACAACGGGTAAAAAATAATTCGATACGGTGAAAATGTAGTGAGGTGAAAAAAATGTTGACACACTAAAGGCACAACCCAAACACCAATTCTATTCACATACCAAATTTCAACACTCTTCATCAAACAATTAAAACATTCCTCTGAATTGGAGACAATTTTCAATGGAATCCACCTCAATTCTTATGGTATTATTCAGTCTACAACCCAACATACCGAATCCAATATACGACAAAAATAGTACATTAGGTTTGAGGTAAAAGTTTCAAATAAGTAAAGACTAATATATGGAATTTTACAATCACGAAAATAACCTTTCCTACTTTAAAAAAAAATCATTCGTGACTTGAAATCGGACCAACCTTAAAAATGATAGTTTAGCATGTCAAAAAATGAGAGATTGCAAGAAATAATACTTGTAGGCGAGAAGAGTTGCTAAAAACTTTCAAATACCAAACTGAAATGGCACCTTACATCACTGTAGAAGGTATAACAATGTATACAATTTTCCTACTGCAAATTCGTGTGAGAAGGTTACTAAACGTTAGATCGATTGCAATTTTTGGAATTTAAAGAGTCTGATCTTAAGAATTTATCTATTCGGGGCAAAAAAAAAAATATCGGTTGTTCTCAATCAGGGACATCAGAAAGTATTTTAATGGCGTGAGGACTTACCACATTGTCAAAGAAAAGTAATGAATGTTCGATCGTCTCACTAGTGTAGACCCTAGCGCGAAGATGCCACATAGATATGGTGGATGTATTCTATAAACTCGTCCACCATATCTTTAATTCTTCAAATATAGCGAGTTTTTGTTAAAATAATATATTTAATTATTTTTTCGCTAAAGTTATATGACAAATATAGCCCGACCAGATGGCAACTATCGGGTGGTGTCAAATTAACATAAAAAAAAAGATGAAATGAAATATTTTTTTGCAGCACTTTTAATTATTAGGGATTATGGAGGCACAACGGCTAATAAGTCGACCTAATTTTCAAGTCTTCATCAGGGCTAAAAATAAAAATGAAATAAATAATAGACTAACAGTTTTGGACATATACATAACAATGAATTTAAAATATATACTAGTTGATTAATATCTAAAGATTTATTTGTTTTATAGCCCTGATGAAAATGTGAAAATCAGGTCGAAACGTTGACACAAATAAATAAACTTTTGTTTATTTGTGTTTTCTGCTGACCGCACAACTCGACCATCTTCTATTATTTATCTAAGGTCAACTATCTTCACTTCATTATGTAACTATAATATATTGGAATTATATTTAGAGATGAAAGTAATAATTTAATATTATATAATACAGTTATAATACATTACTATATAATAGTACTAAAAAAATAAAATTGAAATATAGGTAATTTGAAAAAGTGAACTAATGATAATTAATCGTAATAATATATAGACTATTACAAAATTTAGTAATAAAATGCAACAAATGAATGAAGAAATACGACTTATGAAGAAAATGATAACGACAATAATTGACAACTAATATAAACGATAAGGATACCGCGAAATTTGTTTAGCTTAACAAGGGATCATGAAATTTTTTCAGCCCCAAAAAATGGCGTGGGTAAAAATGTTTTGGAACCACTTCTCCAGGGAACACAAATAACTTATTTTTAACTTCATTTCAATTATTCATTGCTCGGAGCACCAACAACCGAAGTCAAATTTGAGAAAAATGAATCAATTGTTTTCCGACCGAATAAAATAATTGTTCCCTGCATTTCTGAAAATATTTTTTTGTAAAAAATTTTACGGAAGTAAAAGTTTAATCATTGACGGAAAATGTTACATAAAAAATCATCCAGACACAAATGATTAGGCCAAAAGAGAATAAAATGTTTCATGTAAAATTACATCCACATAAAGGTATGAAACAATAACTAATGTATTCTAACCGAAAATAGAAATAAGAACGGCCAACTCGTAACAACTACATAATATTAACAATAAATAAGAAATACCACATCGTTTCATCAAAGAATTGTTCCCATCACCTGGCTTAGAAGAAACAATCCGAAGCGTTAAACGCCTGATGCAACACAGAGGTAATTATCCTCCTGAGGCATTGCAATCACAATTCCAAGGGAGAAATATTATGACGCAATCTCTCCTTTATCCTTCATTCCTCAAACCGATGTAAATTATGGCTTTATTCACGACCGTTTTCATAAATTGTAATCGGATTCCGAGATAGGTATTTTATTATGTCGTAGTTAAATAAACAAGAGAAACAGTTAGAAAGAGCTAGATATAACAACAAAGAAAGAAAGTAATAAATATCTGATAGTGAAAACTTTTTAAATTATGGAAATTCAAAAAGGTTATAGTATAAACGGTGGATATCACTCGACAAAAGCACAAACGCAACAATGGACAATTAAAAACATTATTGATGGCAGTTTCCAGTAATGGTAATAGGAGACCATGGACAGTATCGATAGTCGTCACTATCAAAAAGCCTATCGATAGCCTATATCGAAACTACTAATAATGATACTGGTTATGACTTTTTCATATAAGTGTGAAAAAAAGATCCAAAAAATTATTAATTATCATTTAATCAATTTAAAATTGATTATTTACAACTAAAATACTTTCAGCAAGTTAATTAATTATAATTATAATGATCTTAAATTAAGTAAATATTAATAAAAGTAATTTTTATCATTATAATTGGATTAAATTTCATCACATTAATTTCAAATTATCAATTATTATTAATTTATTTAAATAAAAAAATTAAACTAAAAATATTTCAATTAATGTAAGAAGGCGATAACTTATTAGGTCCAGATCATTTCAAATGGAAGCAGCTAGAACTTGCGAAACAACAAATCATTTAATCCTTGTTTTTCTGTAAGTGGAAAAAAAAATATAAATCTCCTTCCACTTTTCTAGTTTTCATTTCTTTTGCAATGACATTTTCTCAGTTTCACTTTGCTTCCCTAATTACTAGTAAAATACAAGTGTACATTTTTAATTTATTTTCTAAAATGGATTGGTTGTGTATGGGTAAATTTTCCTTTTTTTTTTTTTTTTTTTTTAAAGGATGAAATCCCAAATTTAGTCTCCTATGATCTGTGCCGAAAGGACTTCAAACATCAAGTTAAGAAGCAAAGGAATGTTTATCTATAGTATCGATCGCTGACCGATATTATCGAAGTTATCGATAGCTAGAGCTATCGAACTCACAAATGGGACTAAGGAAACCGATTGAACGTTACTGAACCAGTATCGAAAGGTTGACAACCTCTAGAAAAAATTATTTTTAGTTTAAGGTTTTACCAAATATGTAAAAACATTTAAAAAAATGATCTCGAACTTTCCGAGAGTTCATCAACCGGACTGAATTAGAAAACGAAATCATACTTCGAAGAGGTTTCATCCAAAATACAAAATCAGTATGTCGTGAAATAGAACTGAATAGAAATAGACATTCTAATGACGGCGACAAATTCTCAACACGACTACAAACAACCGAGAACGATGTGAAACCACGACTGGATTCCAAATGCCGGAAAAATAAATTTTCGAAAGCGAAAATAGAAAGACGCGGATGAGTAGCATGACATAACGTTTTTTAATTTACGGATTCTTGCGACCGTGCACTAAGTGTTTCTAAGGTAATTACCATGATTAATTGATGATATTATTTATAATGATTTTTTTAAACAACCTTTGTATTCAATAGAGTAATTCGAGATTTATATATTTTAAATTAACAACGAAAATAAATGATTACGTCAACTCAAATAAGCAGTCAAGAAAGAAAAAATCTAATTATTTTTTAAAATTATAAAACAAACGACAACAAGGAACGAAATTATATGAGAGCTTGAAAGCAGGAATCACCGACGAAGAAGATATGACAATGATCTTCAACAATCTACACAGTTGGCAAGGCGAAGGTAAGCTTAAACTTGAAAAAATACTACACACCTATCGATTCTATGCTTTTAAATAAAAATTAAAAAAAATACGACTCGGGTAAAATTCAGTTGATAATATGATAAATAAAATATAATTTATTTCACCATTTCTGTTATAAGACTTTATAGGTCTGTTTAAAATACAACGTTAGATAAAGACAAACTAATTTTATTAAAAAAAAGTATAAATGTTTACAAAAAATGAAAAAAATATTTTTTTTTTCCTGAAAGTTATGACAGTAGTTTTAATAACTGTCTTGTATTTTTTCAGAGTTTAGAATGAAAATTAAAGAACATAGAAAAAATTTCACTAAAATTATTTCTATACTGATGAAAATGAAGAAAAGAATATTACTAAAAGAAGAAATAGGTCAGTGATATCTGTTATTTAAATCATTAAATTAGTCTTGGATTAATTCACTTCTAAACAAAATACAGGGCCTTCCACACTTACTAATCAAAACATATGACGATATCAATCAATACGGCTTTGCTAAGTTGGTAATGAAAAACAACGAAAAAAATATTTTGTGAAAAAAAAAGACTTAAGCCAGTTTCGAATATTAAGTTGTATTTTTGAATTGACAAAGGAAATAAAGCGGTAAATTTATTTCTTATATTATTCAAATATTTAGAAAGAGTCAACCAACAATGAATATGAAACTCTGTACCACAACAATCCATGAAGATTCAGGGTTCTGTACTTTATAAGGAAGTACTTATACGAGGAGTGAATTTTTTCATGATCATGCTAAACCACTAGACCACAGAGGGCTTCCCGAGCCCATAGGGTTGACTCACGGCTACAACAGACTAAATAATTATCTGCCACAGTCCTTGGAGTTAGTAGCACAGTGCCTTACTCATTCAACCATCCCGCTCTCCGTCGACCAGCAATTTAATATCCAATAAAAATTTAATATAAATAATAATTAAAATTTGGTAATTATTAATTAAATAAATTAAAATAGAGTAATTTGGAATGAGTGCTAGGTACAATATAAGAAAGGGATGATTTTATATATTTGAAATCGTTCATTCCTCGTAAAAACATCAACTGGTTTATCATAATTAATTTAATTACTAAAAATTACTTTAATAACTAGATTTACTAAAATAAGCCGATGTCTGCATGAAAAATATAATCCTTAAATCTTGCCCTCTTTGAATGAAACTGGAAGCTGTTTTAATATAACTCGGATATAAACTTGGCAAGGTTTTAATTATGCAAAGGGTTTCATAAAACTAAATTAAAATTTATCAGTTATCATGAAAACATCATATTAGGTTTATTAAATATGAAATAAGCTAACCATATTTTTATTCAGCACTCCTAATAACTACTAAATAAAGTTAGTATATCATAAAACTGACTATGATTAATGGCCAAGATGATAAATCTACCTAAGACAGGTGTATACCAACGTGGAGAAGAAATGGCTGAAGTAGGTTCTAACTGAGACCACATATATATATTGTAACGAGTTCTCCCTTCAGCTATATATCTTAACTCAGTCTGACCTTTAACTTTTCATTATCCTTCCGATAGAATTAGGATTTTAAATAACCCCTAGAAGAAAAAAAAATTTTTTTTTCTTAAAGGTTAAACCGAGATGAAATGAATTCGCAAATACCCCGTCTCATAGCTCATATACCTACCTGGGGAATTTAATGTTCCTGGGTTTATCCGGGTTGGTAATCTGCGCAGTTAAGGTTGTCAGAATTATGACGAGGGAAAACCAAAAAATGTTTTTTAGCTGGGAAATCGTTATGAAATATGAAGAGGAATACAATCATATATGATAATAAACGCAATTAAACCAATTTTAAACACTACTGAGAAAATCTGAATGAAGGATTTCTAACAAAAAACCGTACGAAAAAGTGCTTTTACAATGCTTGCTCTTCTAATTTACGTTTATCTGTAAACTCTCTACATACAAGACCGAAAAGTTATAATAATAAATATATGATATGTAAGCCAATGTAACAAGTACTTTATTGCTCGAGCTTCCTCCTTCAGAAATTCCTTAAACTTTTAACTTTTTTTATTTATTTATATCTTTACTGCAATAACGATAACAACATTTATTTATTTATAATTTTAAATAAATATAATATCAACATATATATATTCCTTTTTTCTTATAGGTGTATTATGATATTAGTCTAATTGCACAAATGGTTACTTCGTTATTTAATCATTCAGTCTAACGTTTCATATTAATATTTTTGGATTATTGGTATTAAGTAAAAAAAAATTAAGCAAATTAATTTTTTTGTTTTCAATTTTTTTCATTTTGAAATCAAATAAATTTCAAACGGAGCCACAAAAAAAATTTTAAGTACTTATTTTACAGTTAAGTTAAGTTAAGTTACAGAAAAAAAAAAAATTCCAGTCGAATTTCGAATACAGCAGAAAAGTAACGTGTACCTCTCAAGACAGAACAAGTTTTTTATGTCTTCATCAGTCATTTAAAGGCAAAATATTTATTTATCTACCTCTGTTAAAGTCTACATACAGAGGCCTAATAAGTAAAATAACAAACAAAATATGAGTAAAAAATGATAAAACGTAATTAAAAAATAAATGAAAGAAAAATAGTACTCAAAAGAGGAGAAAAAATAACTAAGAAGAAAACAAAAACTTGGAGTAAGTTTCAAATACAAAAGATTATAAAATAGTACAATTTAAAATATAACTTAATAAAAATATAATTTATAAAAATATTTTAAGATAAAAATTATGGTACATGATAAGTAAACGGCCTAAAAATTACTTTTAAGCAACATGGTTTTTAATTAACAAAATATTAAAAGAAAAAACTTAACAACTGAAAATGTCTCGTTGAATCAAAAATAAATCAACACATTTTGAAAGATCAACCTAACAGATAATAATAAGAAAAATCAAATAAAAAAATTAAGAATAAACTTCTTAATAAATGCAAAATTGAGTCAATGAGAGTGTTAGGTTATTATTTATTATACATCTTTCTTATTAAAAGGGTATTCATAAAAATAAGAAACAATATCACGTAATACTGTATTTTACTAATAAATTTTGAAGAAACAAGCGAGGCTTACTCAATGCATAGATGAGAGCATAATTTATTTGTCTCATAAAAGGTCAAAAATAGATATGTTAAATCTTTGAGAATACAAATTATTGAATCTGTATATTACATTGTAATAATTAATATAAATTATTTAAGTTATACCAAAACACCAATGTATTAAAATCCGATGTATTTCGCACCGTTCAGCAAGTCAATAAAGTTCTTTAGATAGAAATAGAAAATAATAATATTTATGGAAGCAAAGCTAAAGAAATAAATTGTGAGGACCAGGTGTGAGTGAAGACCCAACCCCGTTTCCAACGGAGGTAATCTTAAATTGTAATCTATCCTTATAAATAATACATGGAGGAAATTTTTATGCAGTTCCTCTAAGGAACCACAATCGTCCCTCGAAGACTCAAAGTTCAGATCCGATAGCGAAGAAAAAAACTGTTCTCCAACCGCCTGAATTATACGATGTCTTCTCCTAATTGTTATTTAACAGGTGGTAACAAGGTGCTAAAGTCAGGTATTTCAAAAGAAACTCCATGTAGTAGGCTCTCACACTTCCGAGCGGGCTCTGTAATGTCTTTTTTTAGGCTTTAGCATCCCCCCCCCCCCAAAAAAAAAGCTTTAAAGAAAGATTTAGGTGACTAAGCGAATTTGTGCTCCAGAAAATTAGCAGAGAATATGGTACATTATATAAAAACAAATTCAGATTGAGAAAATAAAACGATGCTCATGACGAAAACCTCTCATAAAATATTACATGAAGAAAAATTTCATTTAAAATCTAAACCGTTCAACAGGACATATTTCACAATAGAGTGATGATCAGGTAGAAAAAAAAATATTAAATCCAAAATTATTAGATACATCCTAATTATTAAATAACCATTCAAATCTCAAATATATCCTAGTTGAATAAATTACTCTTATTATCCAAGTAATACAGCGAATAAGTTTACCAAATTGTGAGTGGCAACCATTATATTCATTCAATGGTTTGCACAATAAAATAAAAGTTCTCAGGCCGCGACCTAACCGGTATCCTCTATTACCTACAATGAAACGGCGTTCGAGCCGATAAAGTCAAGCCATAGCGACCGTTATTTCAAATATTCCAGCTAAACGATACAGTCAATATATCCAATATATCTATTCTTTATACTTAAAACGTTTACTTCAAATAATATAAAAATTAAATATTTTTCTATCAATTTATCCACAATAGAAAAAATATAACTAAAAAATATTATGGGAGTAACTTATAGTGATAAATTATATTTTAATTAAAAATGTTCATCACTAACGTATTTTTAATAAGGGTTAAATTAAAATTTGATATAAAATTAAAATATTTTGGCTGAATTTTAATTTGGCATAAAACCATTAATTTGGAAAAGTGGATATAATCCATTTTAGATTGAAAACTCTTCAACTGAGTGACAAAATATGTTTATTGTTCAGTACAATTAAAAACTTAAATTTCAAAACAAGTTGTACTCGGAAATTTATTTCACAACCTCATTCATAATATCTTTCATTAGACCCAAAGATTTTAAATTATATTTAAGTTTTTTTTTTTTTTTTTTTTTTTATAAAAATCAAAAAATAAAGATAATAATAATTTAATAAATATTCAAAACACTATCCAAATTATAGTCTCAAAACCTTTATTTCTTTTACACGTCCAACGTTTCGGCCAATTCGACCATCTTCAGGGACAATCTCAATTCACTATGAAACATATAATTTAACCACTCCAAAAACTTCATACAGGCTATTCTGCCCAGGTCAAAACATTTATATCTAATAAGTCAAATATCCATTAAAAACCACAGTCAAAATTATTTCTCTTTAAACACTATTAATACACTTTTATCACCCTATGTGATTAAACTGATGTTTGTAAAATAATTCATTCATAAATTATATCTTTAAAATGGCATCTAGGATTTCCATCATATATTTTCTTTTGAATTAAATTTAGATATTTTTTAATGTTACTATTGTCAGTAGAGACGATAGTCTCTATAATAACTGCTGTTTTTCATACCACTGTGTTGTTTAATAGGTAAATTATTTATTATTAAAATCAATATTAGAAAATATTAACTAAACATAGACCCAATGAATGGCTTCTCCTAAACCAGAAAATTTAACTAAACGAATCGTCGTAAAAGCTTATTTCTGATCTAATTTGACTGTTGTAAGCAATGAATCACTCCATAATCCTTAACGAAGGCTCTTATCCCATAAAATTGAAAATATGTTAATCTGACTAAAGGTAATATTTTTAATACCGATTTTTAAATTTTTTTTATGAGGGAATTCCACAATGTTCAAAGAAAAATAAGATATTAAAATAGAAAATAAATTCTTAACTCGTGACGAAAACATTAATTAAAGATTCTGTAAAACTAATAAAAGCTAATACTATACTATACTATACTACTAAACTATACTGACGAAACGAATCATAATTCCAAGATATAGTTCATTTTTCTGTAAAAGCTACTTCACAAACGATTCCTCTTAATATTTATTTCACTTCGGCTATGGGTTTCAGTTCACGAAAGGACGAAACGGAAACGCCTTAAAAAGGCTTACCAAACCTAATAAAAATGATGAAAAATTAGTCTGTCTGTTTATTAATTCACCATTTTACCGAACAGAGCTCGTAGTGAGACAAGGGACAATCAATAAAACGAGTCATCTTTACGAGAGCGATATGGGAGCGGGTGGATTCTCGAAATGTTTCGACGAAACGTATAGGGGCCGCCGTTATAAAGTTCACGTCCAGTCGAGGAATTTTTAACGGTTTCGAAAAAATTGACTGGAGACCGGGAGGCGGCTCTTAGACCAGACCTTTAGGCAACCTATATTCTGATTATTAGGTAACAGTGGTCGAAATGGATGTAACATATATTTATTATAAATTTTAAATTATGTAACATAATTTTGTATATGACACGTTTATTTTGATAGTGGCGTAATTTTATTTTCCAAACGATCGAGTTAGCTCCCATAATACTTACATATTTTCATAGTAAACCAAATTGTTAGTAATATATTTACATTCATTATATTACCAAAAATTTGTGCATTAACATTTTATGAAATTCCATCTTTATATGTAATTTTTAAAGTAGTTGTATTATTTCTGTGGCGGTCCCACGAAATGAAAACTTTACCCGTACTGTGGTTAAAATATGTTGGTTACCTCTATATAACATCTCTACCCCAACCGTATGTCAGAAATGACCAGGAAGGATGTCATAAAAAAAAAGATCGAGAAGTCTCGGTTGTTCCTCTTCGAATCAGATTTATTTTTTCTTCCTTTAGCTATCCATAAAATGTTTTATATTTAAGTATTTGTTCATTGCTTACTATAGCTAACAGTAAGAAGTATTTTGTTTTAGTTGTTTCTACAGTTTTCTGAAATTGGATGGCTTAGTTAGAGCTTTACTTGTAATATTAAACTAAAAAGCCAAAAAAAAAAGGTAAAGAAGAAACTGGTTTAAAATATTTTAGATGGTATTTTTGAAAAGCGCTCCATATGTTATTCTACAATAAGATGATTAACACGGATGCACTATTCAAAATCGGTTTATCGCATTTTTTTATTTTCTCTAAAAGCTCCAACGATTTCGATTAAAGTCTGCATGTAAATGAACAACTATATGGTCCTTAATATCAGCTAGATCTTATATTTATTGAAGTTAGTCTGAAAAGGCTTGAATGATTAATATTTAAAAAATCTTAACCTAAAGTATCTTTAATTTTGTTTATTTAAAAAAATAAAATTAAAATTTTCACTGTTAGCTATAATAAACAATGAACAAATACAAAATAACAAATAGCGATGGTTTATTGATTTATAGAATTGATGGCCTAAAAATAAATTTACAAAATCTGGCGCAGTCCTTTCATCACGAAATGTTTAATCGACACTGAGATTTTGTGCTCTATTTGTGTGTGGTGTGAGAGGTTCACAAACATTCAATATTTCGCACACAATTTTAAGCGAGTTTTATAATAAACCAGAAACATTTTTTTCTTCACAATTATATATAGAATCGAAATCCATTTGTATATAACGATAAAGTTAATAAATTGAAATTAAAATGGGAGCTAAAAATATTTCGATCTGATTTTTTTTTATTTAAAAGTAAATTCTGAAAAATATATGTTTTACTTTAGATGAGTTAAATTGTTTAAAAACTAACCTATGGACTGTGGTCTAAAAGGAAATCAGATTACAATATCATGGAGGTTTAGTTATTTTCAAGTAATTCTAGTTAAATCCATTTTAAAAAAATAATCTAAGCAAATGATGATATTTCTAATATGTATAGAAAATTATACTCATTGTAACCGTAATACAATCACAAATGTGTTCGGTTTAAAAACTAAACTATAGACAAGTTAGTATATTGTTCGTCTGGACGAAGAGGGGCAGATTAAGAAAAAGAAAAATTAACAGAAGCGTTTGAAGTTCGCCTATTTATTACGACGTTTATCTTATCAATTAGCTGATTGAATATATCATAGGAAAATATAAAATATAGTTAAACAATTTTTATATGTTGTTTATTTAGCCCTGATGAAGACCGGCAACGTGGGTCTAAACGTTGGTCTTTGATAAATTTTTTTTTTATCTTTAAGACCGCCACACATCAATTCCACAAGGTGAAGTAATAAACTTCCCAAAAATTACTATAATATTTATGAGACAGATACCACAGAAACATAATACAATGGAAGAAAAAAACCTGATCAATATACAAGCCGCTGTTATATGTCAACGACATCTTGAGGATAGAGTTGTAACATGAAGAAAGATATGATCAGAACCCTATACAATGGTACAGAGCTCAGGACGTCATGCCCCAGTACGGGGAGAATGTACTCGTACGCTACACATAAGGGGAAGATCATTATCGCTCGTTTGTTAGCTATACGGCTCCTACAAACAGCTTTAATTATTGCTCTTGGCAACGTGCTATCTTTGGGCTACGGTACGAACCAATAAAAACGTTATGGATCGTCTAACGAGAGAAATACATTAATTTTGTCAAACAGAATATACAAGCACTAAAAAAATAATATTCATTGTTTAATCTACGGCTAAGAATAAGGAATTTATGCATTCATTTTTTATTCTATTAATAGTCTTTCAATTTTTACTTCAGGAAATCCAGCAAAAAGCTCATTATCTAGAACAACTACAACTTAGAAGAAATTAAATCTTATCCAACCTTTAAGGGAACTGTTAGATTTATATTATTACATTATATTAAGATATAGAATTTTAATAATAATTGTTATATGAACTGAGAAAAGAGAATTATTTTTAAATTTTTATGTAACTAATTGAATTGCTTGACGACCTACATCATCCTTTTAAGTGATTTGTTCTAATTATAAAATTGTATATAGTATTTAATTCTTAAATTGATATTGTTGTAAATATGGTATTTAACAATATTCTGTTACTAAGTCAATCCTGTGGGTTTGGGAGCCCTCCGAGGTCCATGAAGTGAGTGGGTACCCTTCATTGTGATAAAAGCTGTCGATCGAGCGGGATTCTAACAAAATAGCAACATGCACAACCGTTGATCTAGTGTAACGCTATTTCCTTACAAAGTACTCCACCTCTGACCCTTCATGAGTTCTAGTCGTCCAGATTTATTACGTATAAATAAAAAAATATAATAAATAAAATAATTTTTGTTGATAAAATTTAGCTACTTATTATAATATAATCATTTTTAGACTATATAATACAGTTTGACCAGATGATCGAAATAAGCGAGATAATAAGTATAAAGGATTTGTTTCCTTGAATAAAAAAAAAAAGTAAATCTTAGTAATTTTTAAAAGCTTATTTAAATTGAATTTATAAAAAAAAAAGTTCGAAGATCCCACAGTATGCTATCTGGTACACACAGTATGGTATCTTTCTCATCATATTTTGAGAGACTTAAAGAAGAAAATATTTCCGATTATGTGACATTGATATCCTTCCTACTTGCAATTAGCATTAAATATGTTCAAACCACTTGTGGTAAGTAAAAGGCGAATCTTATACGCACAAAGATGAACTTTCCAGCATCCACACTCAACTCCCAGTTGATCCCCGAAATTGAAGAAAAATCAGCTGACAGAAAATAAGCTGTCTTTGGGCATACTGGACAGTCTGCGTTAAATATAATTAATTATCTTGGTCATCATATTTCAAAATTTAAATGGTTCGGACAAGTAAGTAGCAGATTTTATTATTATATTCTAGTGGTATAGGTGTGGTTGACGGCGCCTTACGTCAATTAACAGGAAAAATCTCAGGATTAACGAGATCGTTTGAGGAAATCGCTGAGCAAGCATTCAATGGGATGTTGGGAATCCCTTTACTGAAACATCGTAGTTGCTACTATAAATGAATATTCTTTTTCTAGAGGAGTTTTTGTTTTTAATTAAAATAGATATTATTTTAATATTATTCATATTTGAAAGCAAAATATGTTAATTTCCATTTTTGCTTTATACTTATATATCCTTTACATGACTAACGTTACGAAATTAGTTCTACGCATACAATCTAACTAATAATTACATGCTTGCTCCTGTTGTCCTAATCATTTAAAAGCCATTTCACAAATTTGCTTTAGTAATTAGAGCTAGAATCTAAAGGTTTCAGGACCGTGGTTTTTTCTATTCTTAAAGGACTATTTTTTGCATAATAACTTAAGATCTTGGCAATAAATTTTAAAGGAAACCAGTTAAATGTATTTTAAAATACAGGAAACAAGAGATTAGAAATACATTAAATGGTAAAATGGTAAGATGGTTATGAGAAGTCCTAAACGTCAACAATGTAAATAATATAAAATATAATACAAATCAATAAATTAACACTTATATTAATATTTTCCCCCTTAATATGACATTAGACATAAAGAAATTTTGGACTATTAATTCGGCTTAAAGTAGCATGACCAAGTAGAAGATTCAAATCACGTTCCGGCGATTCGTTCTTCTTGACCATAAAGCCCCAGAGGAATTTCCATATTTCATCTTCCACGAACACGTGAAATCATCAGTTAGATCAGCAATATGTAAAAGAACTATTCAGATATAATTAGTGAGGTGATAGCAGGTGAAAATTGCCAACAATATGCAAATCATTAATTATAAATAATTGCCTGTTGGATAATCCTGGAAAAAACAAGAATTTTAACTTTTGTATATTTTCTTTATGTAACGTGTAAATAAATATAAATATGCGAAATTCACACGCATATATAATTTTTTTCTTTATATGATTATCTTTAATTTTATAATAATTTTCATTTTAATTAACATTTACAATTACTTAACGAATATAGAATATACTTACAAGTCGCTTAAGTTATGAAACCTCATAAATCCTAAGTCAACAATAGGTTTTATATTATAAAAAAAACAAACAAGAAAAAAACGCATGATTCTAGATAAACATAGACCCAACCATCGTTTTGAAAGACACCTTTACGACCTTTTCTTATCTCATTAATTTTTTTTTAGATGTCTCTCCATTTTTATTTAAACTTTTCTTTAGACTTACGAGATATCATAGATAAAGGTTCTTCCTATGGAATATTAAATCATCTTTATTTGATTTAACAATAACGTATCGGGTTATTTTTCCCCACCATCATGCTATCTGATCTCTAGAGCAATACCATTCTGTTTTAACATTTATATACAATTAAAATACTCAAAATATGTTAACTAACGATCAATTTCTTAATCACAATAATAATAATTTATATAGTATAACAATTGAATTTTTAAACAATTTCAATCATTGATGCAACCTTTTATCACTCATCATAGCCAAACCTTATGTTTAATTACCTTCAGCAATAGCTCTTTGGATCTGTTATATATTTTAGATCTATTTTGTGCTAAAGAGAGCGATAATTTTAAAACAATCTTGCTAACTATTGTGTTTAAAAGTTTTCTCTCGAATACTATATATAACGTTTTCCTATGGTTTTCACACAACTCCATAAAATAAAGATTTTTCTAATGAAATAATCTTTAGGAAGTATCTCGTTTTTATCATCTGAATACACAATAAAAAAAACTTCCTAGTAATCAATCAAGAATAAAAATATTTACACCTTTTATTAATAGGTCACAAATAATTTTTGTAAGAAGATAGTCGGGTGGCGGTCATGAAAGGTACAAAAAGAGTACTAAAAATGTTTATTAGTAACCGACGTTTTATCCAACTTTGCAGAGCTTCATCAGGGCAAGTAGGGACTTCTTTTCACTACTTATCTAGAAAACCAGTCCTACTTGAAACTCTGTACAGTGGGGCGAAACGTCGGTTACAAATAAATAGTTTTCTATTATTTGTGAGCCTTTCTTAACCGTCAACCGTAATCCTGCAATCATCACTAACATCAACTAATAATCTTCCAATTTTTACTATCCCACATCATGTTTTTCCAGCCATGATATATAAGAGGAAATGTACTGTACGGTTTGTTATAGCTTCATAACTTCCGTAGTGTTCATGTCAGATATTACAGTTATGCAGAAAAAAAAAGACACTCCATTCACACTCCTCACGACAAGAGGACCATAATCACAAATACTACTATTAAATATCGAATCCGGCTGATCCAGTGCAAGGGGATTAGGAACATAAATCGGGATTAGTAACCGAGAGGATATTGTGCAAGGAGGCTGGGGCCGAATTATTATTGAAGAGGCGGCGGCATCGAAGGCTGCTTCTAAATTAAACAGTAAAAGGACCCAAGAGCTAAGCCCCCTAATCCCGGAGTCAGGTTGGTGACCTATATGTTGGATTGGTGTAGCGGCACACTTCAATACGTCGCGGGATATGGAAAATAGGGAAAGAGAAATCCTTCATGGTCCTTTTTGATTAATAATTCCTAAATATGCAAAGGGAAGGGCAACATTTTCGAAGACTGTTATTTAAAACCAGTATTTGTCAGTGAGTAGATCCGATCGAATAATGAAGTTACTTTACCAGTTTAATAGAACGTCAAGGCCTGGGCTTACTTCCAGCAGAATATGTTATAGAGAAGAGGTCGTACTGATTAGGCTAAGAATAAATTACAGGAAACACTTATTTCAATTTTAAGAATTACAGAATTTATTTTCAATTACTGAAAAAAATATAACATCTAATAGACAAAAAAAACCTATTAGTATAATTAATAAATATAAACATACATAAATAAGAAATAAATGTTGCCATTTACCGGCGAAGTTTTATGGCATTAAGAAAAATGAACGAACAAAGATTATCAGTATATAATAAAAAACGATATATTTAATGTCATATTACATTAAATACATAACATACATATTTAATATGTTATGTTAAATATTTAAAATTTGTACTTGTTCGTTCTGGGTGGAAGACGCATCTTCTCTAAACGATACTATGCAATTTTTCGTTATAAAAGTTATCTCACTATCATTTCTAATCCACCTAAAATGTACAACTTTTAGAACTTTAATTTGATTTTAACTGGGCTATGACAGTGATATTTGCCCTAACGTTTATGAATATAAAAGAAAAAAATTTAGAATCCAATTTAATATACCAATCTTCATTATATTTTGAGTTAAAAATTGCATGTACCCGAGAAGACTCAAATGTCTATCATGAATGATAAAGCCTCAATTATGATATGCCTGCCTAAAACTGACGAAGGATACTAAAAATTGAATTTTGAAAAAAATTCATTCATTAGGATTTCTTTTATTTTCCGCATCGTCGAAAACAGCAAAACATTCTTAGTTCATTTTTGCGATATACGCCTTCGAAACGCGTCGGCTCAAAAAAGTGCCAGATTTGAATTTGTCTTAAAATCCTATCTACAACCAGAATCCGTAATAAAATGTAAAGGAGTACCATTGGTTTAAACTGAACAAAGCCAGAGAAAAACTGGATAAGGTTATAAAATCAACAATATCCCCAAAACATTTTAAAATGAAATAATTAAAAAAAATAGAAGTTGAAAGAGAAAAGGATGATACAGTGATAAAATAAAGGAGATCCGATACACTATCATTCTTAATAATTTATTTTCATATTTTTATTTTTATTAAAAAGTACTTGAAGCAATATTTTATTTTCAATGTATATTAAATGGCAATAAACAAATATAATAAATTCAAACCATAAAAGTTCCAATTTACTCAAATATTGCCTAATATCATGTATTTTTTGTTTTTTAATATTATGCTCGAACTAGTTAGCTCGGTTGAAATCAATATTAAGTACTAATAAGTTAGGTAAATTCCCAACGAGAACAGTTAGGATGTAATAAACGGGAGATTTAAGTAATAAATCTTAAGATAACGACCAATAAAAGGTCAGAAACCTGCAGACGGAGAAATTAATCTAACCGAAGCGCATAAACTTTCAACACTCGTAACACAGGCTAAAAAGATTTCGAAATTATATTCATCTGATATTTGATTTAAGTTTTATATATTTTAAGTATTATATAAATTAAAGAAATAACAATTCCTATTAATAAATGATATATGTACATACACACAAACATTATAATATTTGAATAATAATGAATAAGATATCTGCGTCAAAATTATAAATACCATTATAATTGATTTAGATCACACTCATGTGTTCCGAACGTCAATTAATGACTATAAAAAAATATACAATGATCATACGTCAATTATTTACACCAGTCTACTAAGTAACTCTATAATTAGCGGAATTATAGTAAAAAAAACAAAACAGGATGGATTTATTTATACATTTTTTTTCTGTTTTGTTTTATCGAGACTCAAGGTTTAGTTGGAAATATTCTAACAATAACTTAGTTAAATATCCTAAAATTAACCAAAAGTTGTTTTTTTTTTTTTAAAGTTCGATGGAAGTGGCAAGGTAAGTTCAATATTGGCGTGAATGGACAAGTTTCAAATTTACATTTATCTTTTTAAATAGGGAACCGTGGTTTGATATTGTTATTGTTGGTTTAATATATTTCAGAATCTCATTTGATGAAACTTATAAAAATATGGTAAGGGTATGGTGAAATATTATAGGACCGTTTGTCGTCGAGAAAGTTGAGACCTACGTCTTAAGCATCTTCGGAATTGCAGCAGCCGACTAAGGAAGGTGGACTTAAAATTCGTGGCAGAACCAAGGAATAAAAACTTGAACCTCCCACCATTGTAGAACAGGTGGTCACCTGTAGATAACCTTTCCTACCCCTCCCTGTATGACAGAAATGACCAATAATAATAATACCAAAGACTTCACGAGTCCAAAGGTTCGAAGCCTATATCACCAATCGTGGGGCTACAAACATCTACCTGATGACGCCCATCTAAACCTAAATCTAGCGGATCAGCCTTGATGTAATCCTCCCATCTACGCTTCGGCCAACCTCTCAGACGTTTACTGTCGCTTTGGAGTTAACATTTTAGAGATCTGTTCGTTACTAAACCTTACAACCTTAAACGCCTATCTTATTCGCAGGAATGTTTTAACCTGAATAAAATTCACTGGATTCAGTTGGATTTCAACCCAATTCTTCATTACTTTAATTAAAACTATGGATAGTAACTAGTAAAAATATTCTGAGCTCCAATAACATCAACTAAAACTTACATTCGGGTTAGGTTTTATAATGAAAGATAATAGTATTAATCCATAAATACAAATCTACAAAGTACAAGCACAATCAATTCCTGCTTCATGATGGGGAATTTTCTGTTTCATTTGAAATTCTTAAGATGTAAGACAATTAATCGTACACAATAGGAGTTAATAAGGCTACGAGCGTGGAATCATCGATTTTAATGAAATATTTATTGGTGATACTAGGTCGAAAAATATTAGATAAATGTCAGAGAGTTCTTGCCAATGCGCGGTAGGAGTCGAGAAAAAAAAATTCATTTTTTATTGATTGCATACCGCCTCTTTGCTCTGGTCGTATTTAATAGTCACGATATACCTATCTATATTGTTCTTTTTAATGTAGTATAAGAACAAAATATTATTAATTGTATTAAATGTGTTTAAGTGTGTGAAAAAATACTAGGACCAAAAGTCGCTTCTAGTAAAGTAGACAAAAAAATGAGTTTCAAATAAAGAAATACTTCTTCAATGTTGTATTTTATATTTCGGATTCTTTGTTATTTAGACGGTCCTAAGCCCCTACTAAGTTTAGTGCACATTAGTAGATTCTTGTTGTAGTTAAAGCAATTTAAAAACAAAAATAATTGAAAGCCCCGCATTTTTTTTAAACAAAATAAATGGTAGTCAACAATAGCTCATGTGAAAATTCTTTCTTGCAAAAATGATCTTTAGAGTGTAACTACCTTATTTAATTCCTTATACTGTCATGATTAATATGAGCAACACATTCAATCAAGTCCTCGATCTCCGTCATGCAGACCATGTTGTCAATGATTGGTTACGAGATAGAAGTGTTACAATACCACTGACGATTGCTGCAGGAGGAACAAGACCATTCGTGGATTTTAGCAAAAGCTGATCTCCTCTTCTAATAAAATAGTGTAAGAAATAAGAGACATGTGCTGAGGTAAGGTTTCATTTTACTACATGCTTAGTCTTTATAGATAGTCCCTAAAGATAAATCAAGGAAAACAGTCTGAACTATATTTTATTGCTGTATTGTAGTCGTGATGTTTCCGTTTCCAAATGGCAAACTTCATCCGCAGAACTGAATTAATAACTCTCGGGACTAATTTACTGTTCGCTAAGTAGCGTGTACTCTCACCCGGAGTACTTAGGAGTGCAACACCTCGGTAACCCGAAGACCGTGGATGTAGTGCCTTGTCGCCCGCGCCCACTGCTACTTGTTCCTCTGTAGGTCACTCCAGCACTTGTCTGGATAAATCTTGGGTTAGTTAGCTCTCAGCTTCTCCTTTCTGATAAATCGACCTTAGCTCTGTCTAGTCGGCATTAAAGAGACCGGTCTCGGAGTAATTAATTCCAAGCTGGAGTCCACAGGCGGCGTGTACCTCTTGCTGGATAATATCCAGGTGTCATAATTCAGATTAATGAAAATATTTACTATCTTGCAGGAAGGGGGAAAAAAATAAAGGGCAGAGTAATATATAGTCTGGAGAAAAACTTAACGTCCCGTTTACGGTTATACTCTGATTAGGTTTGTTTTTATGATGTCCGTACCATTACATAGAAATCTCCGAGCGAACATGTAATACATGATAATGGTAAATTTTCAAAAGCCTAAAGGAACCATAAGTATTATGTATTGCAAGTAGTTATAATGACGTTGTTCATTTCATCAGAAGATTGCATTTATATAATAATACATGATTATAATAAATAAATAAATAGTAATAATAATGATATTCCCTGAAAATCATGATGAAGCCCCGTGGGTGTGAAGTTAGGTGAAACGTTGGTTACCATAAATGGTTAATAATAGATGTTTTTTTTTTAATGCTACTTGGTTTTTTTTTTTTTTTTTTTTTTACCGTCACCTATACCATCTTGCTACAATCAAATATATATATGATGAAATTAATGTTATTTATTACCCCTTTAAGAACTCGATTCTCTGAAGGTAGAATAAATTCAATAACAATTTGAAGTATTCTATTATATAAAACCTTGTGATTGATATGAATTTTCAAGGATCAAAATCTTACCACTGAAATGGGATTTTTTTTTGAGTAGCCAGAGCTTATTTTTGGCGCCTAACCCCTTTCTAAAATAAAAGTTGCAATTCAGAATTTACAGATTTAAGAGTTATTGTGACTTTATTTGCACGAAGAAAACATTGAAATTCTCATGTTAATTTTAAAATCTTTGTTAATATCGGCTTTTCATCGGATTATTTAGTCATATTGTATTTTGTATTTTTAGTCAAGCTCACTCCTTATTTCTCACGTGCTAATTTACTAAGATCATTATTAATAAATTGTAAATTATTATTATTATTTTTGTCTTCAAAGGTTTGTATTTAATTCATTCATTTGCTGTATTACATTATTAAATTTTGTAATAGTCAATACAGTATTAATCTATCATTATCTAGTTGCCATTTTCTATCAATACTTTTCCATCTATACTAGACAGTAGTTTTTTTTTGTTAAATGGTTTTTATATATTTGCCGTAATATAAAAATTAAATCATAAATTGTAACCCTAGAAATAATTTCAAAATTGTATAGTTTTATTTTATATGCCGTTGAAGCCTCCACAAGGCCCCAATAATTAAAAGTAAAATATTTTCTTTTATGTTTTTTGCTATCTAGTCACAACAGATTATTTATAGGCATATAACTTTGTCGAATAAATAAATAAAACGTAGATGAGATCTCTCAATAAATAAGGAAGAATATTTGTACTCAATTATCTTATATTAATTACACAATACTAAGGCTTGTGAAGAGGGGCTACAAAATTATTTTTATGGATCTCTGGACCTATATACGTCAACAGAGACATTACAGATA
>NW_027113557.1:253980-291058 GCF_000696795.3 Halyomorpha halys | reverse complement strand
TATATATACATACTTTTAATAACCAAGCATGAATCATAGAAAATAAATATATAAATTAGTTTTGAAAATAGGTTTACGATAGAAAGTTCACAAATAAAAACCAAATAATTGTATTGAAATAGGTCATTTAATAGTACATCATTATTTGCTTCAGCGTTGCATTTTACAAATACTGGACGGTAGCAATATTTAATATCATAGCACAATTATCGAAGATTACGGTATTTCATCGCTACTGGGTTTAACCGTGCAAATTACAAATTAATATAAAATAACCATCATTCAATGTTTAAATAAGTCGTACTACATCCCATGTAGGGGTGAAGTGAAAGCCTATCTGTTATGAATTATAAAAACCTTTCTGCCGACCATTTTAGTTTTTAGAGTCTGACGTCTAATTATTAAATCTTTAACTGCTTGACGTAGTTAGTCAAAACATTTTTTCGCGATCCACACTGAATATATTTTAGAAAAACTTTGGAAAAATTAACCTGTTACAAATAGCGTTTAAAAGATGTTTTGAGGATAGTGATCTCTATGAGTACAATGCTTTATCTTATTTTTTCCTGTCTCAGGTAGGTTCTCTACGTTTGAACAGGTAGATAAGTTTAAGTATTTAGGTTATACGGTAACTAGAAAAAACAAAATTGATGAGGATATAAAAGCTAAGTTGAAGGCCGGAAATGGTTGTTATTTTTCAATTTCGAAACTGCTTAGCTCGCGCCTTCTATCGAAAAACTTAAAAATTAGAATTTACAAAACTATCATCCTTCCCACTGTTCTTTATGGATGTGAGGCGTGGCCTCTTACGCTAAGGGATGATCCCTAAATATTAGTTAACACTGAAGCAACGGGCAAAGGTCCGAGGGGTAAACCGAAACGTATATGGGAGGATTGAGTTAAAACTGATTTAGTGGAATTGGGTTTGGAGGTGCCTCACTGTAGGTATCTATGCAGAGAGCGTTTGGTGGTATCGGCATAGAACCTTCGGGTTCGTAAGGCTTCATTTTTATTATTATTAAGGTAGGTTCTCAAATATTGAATTTCCTTACTATTTAGATTTTCAAAATATTAGAGGCAGTGTGCCCTCCATCTTTACTATCTTCCATGAAAACATCCCTGTATTCATGGGCATTCGTTATTTTAACATGTTAAAAAGTGCATTAAATAGTATAAGTTGTGTTAAATCGAGGCACATTTCCTTATTTTAATATATTATAGCAACATAATATTAAAATGGTGGAGAGTCCGTTAGCAGGTCTGCTAAATGGAGAATGACGTTACGCAACCGACCAGCGTTTTTTCTGTTATCGTTCTGTTGGTTAGTTACTTTAATTCGGGTTTGATTTGTGTTGTTTTTGTTTCGGACGTTTTTTAAACTCTAATAATGTAATGGATTATTATAATAGAAAAGACCAAGGAGGAAACAAGGGGAAAATGGGATAGATGAAAGCTGTTAGAGATTTCATTATCTTCAAAGATTACAAAATTACAAAACAAGCTGCCCGGAAAATCCGCTAGGAGCTCCTCTTTATTTAGCATATTACATCGACTTTAAATTAGGCCACTCGCAATCCTATTATTTTAATATTTAGCATGTTAAAACATTTTACATTTAACAAACCATCAATACTCCTATTGTTTTTATTTAAATAGCAATGCTCAGCAAAAAACTAATTTTCTCTTATTCAGCTAAAGCCGACCCCAAATTTTAAAACTCTGACACTACCGTCAGAGGAACAGCTTCATTTAATTGGGAAAGAAAACTATACTAAATGATACCTTAATCGACTATTTTTTTAATTACCCCGCCCTCTCTCTATTTCGACTCTTCCAGGTTGTCCCCCTGAAATTTGATCGGGCTCAGCTAACCTCGGTTCTTATAACCAAGACCAAACTATAACCAAAGTTTCATTAATGTACAATTTTTTTTTTATCTTATATATTTTCCCACACTACTATCCAAGAAGCAGAGGGAAGAAGATGATTAGTACAGGCTAAGAGGGTTGCCTTCAGGCCTCTCCACTAACTAGTTCTGTTAGATTTGATATTACTACGGTGGCCTGATAACAAATTAAACTGCCTCCACCCGGGGCTATATTGCTGAGAATGTGCTCGTCGGATTTGGATTGTAAATCAGATGTTTCTATTTCCCATCAACGGGTTCATATTTAAATTGAGCAGTAACTAAATCCGTAGGATCTTCAACGGTACTACTATGTTGAAACTTGTTAGCTATTAAACAATTTTACTGTATCTCGTGACAGTGTATCACTGTTAAAAACTTCTACCTTCCCCCACTCCCTCGTCACCCAAATAACCTCCCATTCTCTAACGCTCTATAATTTATTTATTTATGCCTCCCTATTTTCAAGTCATTGATAATATTATTAAAGTTTTAACCATACGTTTTCTACTTATACACTAGGAAGATAATCAGTTGACCTTATGTGATGATTGTAGAATAATGGTCCAGTTGGCGATAAAAAAAAAAAATACCAGAACTATTTATCAGTAACCAAAGAGTCATCTCCTTTGTGGACTTGATGATGCCCTCTAAAGTGCGCCGAATTGTCGGTTACTTATAATTTATTTTTCGCTATTACCTTTCTTGGCAGCCGTCCGGACCATTTTACAAATTTATAAATATTTATTATTTGTTTATTGTTTATAATCAAAATTAAAACCATACAATAACTAGTATAATAATTTGTATTCAAGAAAATTTTATATCATATCTAAATAAAAAATTCTTAGGCATGTCCGTTAATTTAGTATCCCATTTGACTATTACCCTCTACCACAGCTTCTATTCACTTGTTCTTTTTAATAACATTCCGCAAATCCGACACAGTGCGATATCTTAGATTCATCCTATACAAATACTTACCTTGAACCAACATACTACTAGACTTAAAAGACATGAACTAAACAGACGATTCAGCCAACCACACGGACTACACGGGAGAATCTCTCATTTTTGAATATGAAAGAAACTTTTAATTAATAAGAAAAAAAAAAAAAAATAAAACCCTCAGACCAATCTGGACCAACGTACCTGAATTTTGGGTACAGCTAAACCTTCATACATCAAACGTATATTTTCAATCAAAATCCTTAGAACCATAGTCAATGCACCCTATTACGTTTCCAACAGAACACTACACTATGACCTTCATATCCCTTTTGTCCTTGATCTGATACCAACCTAATCCTTACACAGTTCCACCCATTCCAACGATCCACCTCGAAGGTTGAAACGGCAGTGGCCAAGAGACCTATTGTAAAATAAAATCGACAATTGGAGTTCTGGAAATGGCCAGATGTTCCGCTCATGCAGAGTGTTTCCGGCTTTAGCACACTTACTCAGCCTCCACTGGCTCATTACCAGTGACGCGGTGAGAGGGCTGCGCTGGGATGTCAAAGAGCCCTGCTCTACCCCTCATGTGTAATAGATGGAGTAGGTTCGGGGATCCTCAGGAAGAAAGTGTAAATATTGTACATATAAGTGTAATTGTGATAGGGCTTATTTTATTATATTATTTTTATTTTTTCATTGTAATATTAGTTCAGAATTTTACTTATTTTATTTTGTTCTTATTTCTTTATGAACATAGTTTGATCATGTTCATTTTATATCTAAATCATTTTTTTATTTTTTATTTTAGTATGAATGTTATATGTTATATTATATCAAAATCCAGTTACACTTAACGATGGTAATTATTAATAGCTATAATAAAAATGTAGGAGTTAATAATGCACTTCAACGTAAAAGGCCATAGGAAGAGAATGATTTGAAATCACAACAAATGAGATACAGACAGATTATTTCGTAAAGGCAGAGGGCCGCGGGGTTATCGAGATAGGAGCCCATATTGCGCGACAGAAGAATTTTATCATTAGCCCTCAAACACAGGTTACTTTCTAAAAAGAATAATTCTCATTGGGTCCGACGCGGTCAGTAAACACTATTACTATAACCGAGCATTATAGAAATTGCAAGGCCCCTTGGCAAGGGGGCTTTTCAATATCCCCAAGGCTTATTACTATCATTAAATGGGATAGTTGATTTATCGTTCTGTCTTGTCGGACGTGTTGCCCTCCAGCCAGTCATCTATAGCACCGTGAGAAACAACGCTTAACATTACATTTTACTATAATTTAAACGACAATATTTTATCCAAGGTTTCGCGTACTCGATAATAATAATCTATAAATAATAAAGTGTATAAATAATAATAATATATATAGTCAGCAGGACTATATATACAGTACTTATAATTATAACACATAGCTCGAAGCGTCCTATCGATTATATTTTCTCTAGAAAAATAAGATATGCAGAGAGATCAGAACTATGACGCTGATACGACTATACAATTAGAAAAAAAAATTATTCAGAAAGGAAAGATGAAAAAAAGTAGGAGAAATTCCACGGAAAACCTGAGGTTTGAAACCATAAGATCTTTGGCGAAAAAGACTAGAAGCATCCATTTGAAATTACTGATAACAATCTAGTAGAAAGAGCGTACCCTTAATATCAGATAATATAATTATTGACTCCGGAAAATATCTTAGTGACTGATGTGAACATTAAATAAAGATGATATCAAATTGTCTTTTCTTAATACTTGCTTAATAAGTGCAGAGTGCGTGAAAGTAAAAAGTGTAGTCTTTAATTGCCGATAAAAACTAATAATGAAAGAGGAACACAGTGTTTTCTAAAAGAAAAACTCGAAGAAACTACTTATGTGAGAAAATTTTTCAACTCTTTTCTTAACATAGTTATTGGGCATCTCACTACCAGATCACAAGCCCTCAAATTACAATGAGAACCGACAACTCAAATTAGGTAGAATATGAATCAATAAATTTGTAACCACTGCTGCTTAAAAAAATCTAAAAAGATCACTAAGATCAGCTAACAAAAACCCATACTAAAATAATACTTTATGGAGTTTAGGAAGAAAAAAAATCAAATATGATATCAATATTATCCAGAAAATATTTTCATATAAAAACCTATAATCCAGACTTTAAATGATATTAGTGAACAATCTTGATAACAGTGTTAAAGATTTATGTGAATAATTATTCGAATAATAATGTTGAAACTAATATTTGAAGACCGAATTGTCCACCTAACCTTTCCTTCATTGATAGGTCAAATTTTTGGGATGTAAACAGATATTATGTTACAAAAAATGAATGAAATTTAACATTTAATACTTTGATAATATCTAATTAAAAAAATGAACCATCATAAATGTTTTCGTAGATCTAAGCATTAGTTATCCCATCAGACATGAGGCTACTATTTAGTGTAATAAAAATGAGTTCAACAGTTTCAACTTTAGTAAAGTTGAATATTTAGAAATTTAAAAAAAAACAAAAAACTCAAAGGATATTATTAAAATGTAGAAGCTGAACAATAACATTAAAGAACATAGTGGTCAAAAATGTTGGATTAGAAAAATGAAAAATTTTAAACGTCACTAACTAACATCCTGGATAGCTAAACGTCAATTGTAATTGTAAATTTTACGACAGAACATACTTCAAAAGTGAAAAATTCGTGTGAGCTGCAGTGTGCAAAATATTCCAAGCTATATATTCCTTTACCTCCGGAACATGACACCTCCGCATGCGGCAAAGTTGACAAGAGAAGAGCGCTCGGAGACGGTACCGCGACGTTAATAATGTCATTGAGGGCTATAGCTATAGATAGAGTGGAGGAGGAAATGATCCCAAACGACGTCAGTGACGAGCGCAAACCCCGGCCGGCAATAAAGCCCAAAACATTATCTGAATATGTCCGTATCTAGTGACGTTAGAGATAGCTGTTTAATTGCTTCCTCCGGAGGTTGGAATGCTTTTAGTCACTAATTGTCAGAAGGGAGGTTGCTGTATCGTCTCAGCCGCAAATGGAACTGACATTTAGCGAGGGAAACCGATTTTCCGCTCGTCCTAGGAGTTTCCAACTGGATGGAACAGCGCTTCTGGAACGGAGGATGAATGGCAAGACGAAATGGTAAGTAGCTCGCGGAGCTATTCGAAGAGGTAAGAAATTAACTAAAAGTTCAGTTCTAAGAATTACTTTCGTTGATATAAATACTAATAAAGGCATAAGGGACCCGAAGTTTCGATGCCGACACCACCAATGTCTGTCAACGACTCCCGTCTAAACCCAAACCTACCACCTACGCTTCGGCCCACCCCTAGGATCCTTATACGCCCTTTTCGCTAAAATATTATTGATAATAAAGGTTAATGGTTAATGTAACAATAAGACTACATCGAACCTAGGGTAGAATTGGAAATAGTTCTTAGGATAGTGAATAAAACTCTTTACAAGGTTCTGTCACTAATAATTTAATTTTTTGTAACTCAGGCATTTGAGATGGAAATTGAACTGTTTCATTGAAAAAAAAATGCAAGGAAAATCGCGCTGGGTCAAGTAGAATATGAACCCATACAGTTAGGTTGCTTCTTTGAAATAGAGGAAAAACCATTCTGAGATCTATTGGCGGTGCCGGTTCGAATCCGGTCTGGGGCGTTGACTTTATTCATTGAGAAGCGGCCCCGCAAAATGAAAAACTTTGACCCCCAACCATGGTGAAAATAAGTGGAATACAAATAAATTTATAATTGGTTGTATGGAAAATTCCCATGTCATTAAAATAAAAAAAAAAATACGATATGTTACTCATAAAAAATATAATATTAATTTGATAAGGATAAAAATATGAACATAAAATTATTTCAAAAATTAAAATCGTCCTGTTTTTCAGTTTAGGGGGGACCTTCTCCACTTATGCTCCCTCTGGATTGATCGATAAAAAAAAAAATTATCCAAAATAAAACCAATGCGAAAATTGGTTTTGGCAACCTTATTCATTCAAAGCCAAACGTTGCTTTCACAGGGGGTGAAAAAAAAACTTTTGGGACCTAGTTCCAAATTTATAGAAGCTGATAAAAGATATTTTGTATATATAATATTATTTTCCTTTGGTTTGTCTTATATTATAATAACATAATATGATCCAACAGAATAAACAATGTTAGGACTAGTTGTTCAGTCCTACTTAACATAGAGTCGGAACGAAATTACATATGCCACAAAACAAAAATTTGCAATTTAAAAATATATATTAAGTTAATTGTATATAATATAAAAAAAATTGATCAGATTCGTTTTTGAATAGAATTATAGAGTCGTTTTTTAGTTTTTTTTTTTTTTTTTTTTTTTTTTTTATACCGCAAACTCCTGGAAAACCAGGAAATTTCAATTAATAACTTGAATAGCGAAGCTGATTTGAACAACAAATAGTGTAACAGTTGTTTAATAACTGAATTTTAACTAATTTGCATATTTTTATAATAAGAATGATCTCCCTAATTCTTGACCTCACGAACATTGAATGGTTGAAGAATGCATCGATTGATGCCATCACAACTGGAGAGGCTATGACGCACGACGCGGCCTCCAATGATCAAAAATAAATAATCGAAGTATTTTGCGGTTGGTTCTTAAACGCATAATCTATTACAGGGATTCATGTTATTAAATTGCCAAGTGTTTGTAAACAAATATAAAGCCAGGCTTAATTGACCTTCACTTATATTTATATGAGCTGGAAGGTTAGCATAAGATTAACGTGATGTGTATTTCCGACCAGCTGAGTTTCGGAATTTGTCAACAAAATCATATTTAATTATTAAATTAACTAGGATTTGATAATAGTTTTTTAATTAAAAAATGGTAGGGAATAAGGTAACAGCAAATATTAACCACACTGATTTTCAATATTTTTTATTTTTTAAGATCGACAGTTTAAAATTGCCAGCGATAGAAGAGGAAAGTTTGGGCTGTTACGAGCAAATTGAAGTGAAATTATAAAATGTCAAAATTATACAGATGGACAAACAATTTTTTTTCCTGTATTAAGCTTAAAAAAATTAGTTTCCAACGTCAATCTGTGGCCTAAAGAAAATAATGATGTCTCAATTCCGATGATTCAAAATTATCAGTCAGTAATGTGAAATTATAACACTGAAAATTACGTGATATCGTATGCTATCCATGCAACCATGGATTTTTTGGAAAGAGGCAGATAATGATCATGATTGTTATAGTGATGATATTGATTCTAGCCACACCAATGATGATATAAATTTTTTATTTACTATATTTTCCTATAGGAATTAATGGTTGGTCTCAATGTCAACAGTTTTAATATAATAAAAGTAAAAAAAAAAGTTTATATTTTAATTACATGAATATATTTTTATAATATGTTGGACTATTATTTTATTAACAATCGTACAGTCATTCTGGGCTTTCATTTAAACAAATTTTACAAAACAAAAAAAAAAACTATATGAATTATTTTTATAAATATAGTGATGATGAACATCATAACAATAATTGAAACCTATTATTACGATGTAAGAAGTATTTTAATTGTACATATTTACTTATAAATAAAAATGTTTAAGTTAAGAATGAATTTTGTTTATTGTTAAACTAGCTTTAATTTGAGTGCTAATAGACATCTGTACGTCACATAGTTCCTGAGATATAGATTTCTCAAAATTAATTAAGTAACTACTTATATTTCAGTACGTTCCATACAACATTTTTATGAAATTTTGCTTTTTAAAAGGCTATATCTCGAGAATTATTGAACGTAAATAGCTCTATTACGGCTTACATTTTAGCAAATTTACTCTACTTTAAATGATCCTCTCTTAGATTTTCTATTGTTGCTGATAGTTGTAAAGATATAGAGCTCCGAATTATTTTTAACGTTTTGAAACAGCCGCGATTTTTTATTCCCCCTACCTATCCTTAGCAGACTCATCAATTTTGACTAGTAATTATACCTAGGTTTCAATTAAGTAATCCAAAATTGGGTTGAAATAACTGCCTTTTATCTCCTCTTGGGCTCTTGTACTATAAGAATAGGCTCGAATAAAAAGCCAAGAAAAGTGTACAAGGTATTTGCTGTAACAATCTCTAATAATGATTTTTTTTATAACGGACAGTATTAAATATAAAACATTAGCAAAAAACAAAATAATAAAGGGAATATTGTTTTGTTTGAGCGATGATATGAAAATGTTTTGAAAACAACTAATACAAGTACACGATGTTCGAACCAATCTTGAGGAATGCTATAATACAGCAAATAACAGGTATTTAAACTTACTAATAAAAAAAAATTAATCACTCATTATAATTAAAAAAAACTTTATTTCTCATTGGACCGATCATATTTTTATTAAGTTACGAGATCTAAAACTTTAAAAGGTTAATAATGTATAATCATTCTAAATCAAGCAAATGAACTTTAAGGCAGGACGTCCTGAAAATTAATTCATGAATGGAGTAAGCAGGAACGGAGAGCTATGTAGTTCATGAATCAGAAATGAATAGTCAAGCATGATTCACATATTTATTTATTCATTATTCATTCATTGTAATCAACTAATGGATTGAGAATCGGAATAAATGTGTCAGCCAACAGTTTTCTGAAGTTACATAACAGGACCACTCGATTAAATAATATCAATAGGACGAATTTCATTTGAAATAAAAATGTTCAAAAATTTATACGCATATATAGAATTAATTATTATATTATATAAGTAAATAACAAATAAGAACGTAACTGTCGAGTTTTTGGAATCTACGTGTCTTGAAACTATTTGTTTGGAATAGATGACGAATAAAGGAATAAACAAATTATTTTTATTAAACATAGTTGACCGTATGAAGTATGATAGTCTGGGTGGTGGTCAATAAAGGTATCAAAATAGTAAAAGAGAACCATTTATTTATGGTTTACAATAAATGGTTCTCTTTTACTATTTTGGTCCCTTTATTTTTATTAAAATTAAAAAAAAATATATATCAAAGCATCCAACTAAGCGTGAACTTTGCCAAGCCCCTTTAAAGATCATGATGAGATAGGTATTCAGTAAACGCGTGAATAATGACGCCAACGGTAAACTATAATCCCAAAGCTTAACGGAAGACCGATGTATAATTAGCATAGAGGTTAAAATAATCATATGACAGTTTTGGCAATTTTTTGTATCCACCTGTTCTCAAACGAAATCTAAGTTTCGGAACTTGCAAAATTATGAAATTATTAATTAATTATTGATAATTTCACAACACTGTCATTGCTGAATCATTACTTCAGTTTAAGTACAAATAAATTTTTAAAAACCCACCTCCAAAAATGACTTTATTACTTTTACTTCCAAATCCTAAGTACATCAATTTATTTGGTATCTTAAAAAAAAACTATTTATTTTTTTTTAATTAACTTTAACTATTTATTTATCAACAATTTTATTAAATTTTAATTTATTATTATTTATCTAAAATTAGAAATTTTGATAATGGTTCAAAATCAAAGTATCAGTAATTTAAGTTTAATTTTTCTAAATTTATTTAATCATAGGTATTACAATCTGCCACGAACTTAAGCAATAAGTAATAGTCATAAATGATCACATTATTAACAAAATGAAAATATTAATAATAATAATAATAAAAATATTTATAAAAATAATAAAATCTCAATATGTATATAAATAAAGGGATAAATAAAATGAACATAATAAAACCATGTACATGAAGAAATAAAGTAAACTTTCAAAGAAATATAACGATAAGATAAAAAGCACAAATCACATCTACACTATTATGTACGATTTAAGTTTAAATTGTTTTTATTAATTAATAAAGTTATATACTTATTTATAGTAAATATCACTTTCTTTTGTAAATTTTAAACTAAAATAAACTTTCAAAATGCTAAGTTTAGTCAGTCGTTCCATATACCAATTCCTATAAGTATCCGAGCAAATCGGATCGTTTAAGTATTAGAACTAATTAAAATTATTTTATTGATTACCTTGGCAGCTATATAATAAAAAATAAGAAGACCGTCTTTTTGTACAAGCTATCAACTGTTTTATTGAAATAAAAATATTTATGATTTTCATGTTATCAAGGTCAAATTATACTAAACATATTACTAAAAAAATATAACAATTCTAGTATATTCGTACTATTCTTTGGTTCTACTATGCAAAATTGCGTTTTGTCTGGAATAATATAGTTAACACAATAATAAACGAAATATCTGAAAAAAAGAATACCTATAAAAACCAACCATTTTAAAAATTATATTTTAGCTTCTCAAACGCCAAATACTCAAACTTGGGAAGTATAATAGCACTATGCTCCAATCGCCTAGTTTATTCACGGAGTAATAGTAAGTTCTCATGAGCTTAGTATATAAAAAAATATCCTTTTCCACAGCTCACATCCCTCACCTTACTTATTAACACTAGTTTCAAAACGTGACATTCAATAAATGTTCTCTTCCCTTTTTCAGACAAAAGAGGTAGTTCCCACCGGAGACGACACGGTATTATTGTACTCTTTGAGACTCAAAACGAGGTCACTTAACACTTTTTCAGGGACAGTAATAGTCGCTGCAAAAAAAAAAATATTAAAACGTAGATTCAAGACACGCATAATAATAAATTAACGAGAGGAAACTACTCAAAAAATGAAAAAAGACAGAAACGTCATCAAAATATACAGATGTACAAAAAGGAATGGTTTGAAAGTGAAATTAATAAAAAAAAAAAATATTCTTATAAAGCTTTATTTTTTTTTTAATTTAAGGTTCTAAAATTTTGATTGAAAATTTATAATTAAAAGATGAATCAATCCCTACTAACTATAAAAATTATAAAGTTGTTCATAATAAATACAATTATTTATTTTTTTACCTCAAATAAACAAAAATTGTAATTTAATTGAAGTCAAGAAACATTTTTTTCATTTGATAGATTACCTAATGGAACAATTATTTTGACGCTATGTAAAATAATTTATTATTATTGAGCACGCCAGCATGAATTTCGTTATATTATTATTATTTATTAATTTTTTTTATTATTTTTTTTTTTACATATCAAGCTTACGACTGTGTCAACTAAAATAATAAGATTCATAAACAGCCTAATATCCAAAAATACAACACAGAGTTGACTATAAGATATCTAGAACAGGGATCGGGGTCAGATAGCATTGCCAAGCACCTGCATAGGGGCTGATGTTTGTTCTGAACACACGTAGGAATGTGGGTGAGATGGTATCTCCACATCTGGCGACACGTCTTCCAGTCGGAGCTGGACATGGTCTTTTCTGGAGCTGGAGGGACATAGTTCTAGCTAAGAACTGAAACACAGGAAATTTGAGAAAAATCTTTGAATCCGGAGTAACTGAATAAGACTTCCTGGGTGAACAAATCGTGTGGGGCAGGCAATAAAGGTATTTGAAATTCAATAAATTTATTTTTTTTTCATTACGTCCTAATTTAATTTATTAAACAGAGAAAATATATATATCTACATATATGCATACATATTTAGTGGCCTTCCTTTGCCACGTGGCATTATAAGGGGTTGGGCTAGGTCCGCTGAAGGGCAAGGTCCGCGGGGGTTAATATTGGCACAGGAGCCGCTGGCAGGGGGTACAAAGAACGGGGAGGGCCGCTCCACTGGGGGATAAAATTTCGATCAAACTGAAACGACAAACTTAATGTTAGTGATAATCAAATAATCTGAGCAAGAATAAAAAAAAGTCTTCTATATATTCAGGAGAGATTAAGAATAACATAAACAGTAGGATTCGAATGGGATAAAAGTTCATAAAACAGAGCACAGTGACACTTATAAAAAATATATAAGTATTAATAATGATTAAAGAACAATAGATAATTTTAAGTCTTATAAATTATTAATTTATTCTGGAGAAAAATGAGTTGGAATTAGTCAACCAAATGACTAACTTAAGCAAGTTTTAGAATTTGAAACGGAAGGAAGATTGAAAAGCTGGTATAAGCAGCGCAGGATAGATGTGTGAAGTAGAGAAAACCTGATAGTGATTCCCAATTAAATAATAATAAATTATTATAGTAATTAATATCGTACCAGTTTAATTTAAAAAACAAGTTAAATAGTTTAAGAATTCTCTATGCTACAATGTATAAGAATGTTTAATCCAAAATTCAGGTAAGAGATAACTTGATCAAACGATTAAATAATCCAAGAAATGAATGAATTTAATTATGAATGGTTTATAACAAAAAAAACAAAAATGAGTTCAAAATAGAAGGAACCCTTTGCGTTAAACCTTGAGTAGCATCAGTAAATTGCCTCGAAAAGTTAATAATATATTTGCGGTTTTTAAATCCATTTCTCGCCCCTAAATAATGCTCAGTTTTGCCTCAAAAGGTTTCCGACGGCAATAAATAAAACCCTGTAATCGAATCAATTAAAGGTATAATGTTGACACTTGGCACTTAATATAATAAGATGGTAGCTGAATTATTGCGAGAAAAAAAATCCAGTAACGTGCCAGGTAAAGAGAGATTCTATAGGCTCTAAGGAATATTAATGCCGCCAATCAGGATAAATCAGAGATTATATCTGTCGGCGAGACACGCGAGGCTGAAGTAGGTAAAGTTCAACTTTCAATCTTATCAATCATAGTTGAACCTAAACTTGATTGATTGAATTTACGGAACACTATTTCAAAGATAATGATAAATTAAAAAGATTTATTTTTAATTTGTGTTATAGTACAAGTGCTGGCATTCTAAAAGCTGATTCCTGCTGAGATAAAATTGTAAGCTTACTTAGAGTTAATTTCTTTCAATGGATCCTTATCTAAAACTATTTAAAATAGACGATAGTAAAAAGCTTACCACTTTCTAAGGGTGAGTAGGCCTAATAAACCTAATTTTTCAATATGGCCGACAATAATACTTAGGTTTACAGCCAATAACTTCTAACACATTACAAGTAGTTTAATGAAATTTAAAGGATTAGCATGCGCAGATTTTGATATGCAACAATATGTTTATGGAGGTACTCTGATGGTGCCATTCACTTTTTGGGAACCTATCTATAAGTATAGTATAGAGAAATTAGAACAAAATAGTTTAGGAGGCGGACCTACTATCCAGAACAATTACTCAATTTATTTCAAGACTCTAAGTGGAGTGCTCTTAGCAATGATGTACGAGGGGCTACATTGGAAAGAGCTCAATCGATGCCATATCACAGTTTGTAACACGTTTGATATTATAGTTTTGTTTCTTTTAAAATAAATACCATATTTCTGTTTTAATTTACTGCTTGTTAATTTTGTAAAGGAAATAACTTATAATTTTTTTTTTTTTAGATTTGTTGTGTTGTTAAAATAGCACACAGGCCTCGACAGATTAATATTTTTTCTATTGTCTATATCTACGTGTTCTTAATTGTTGGAATAGATCAATTTTATATATATATATATATTTTATAAATAAACACATTTCATTCATTTATTTAATAACTCCTAATATGTAACTTAGAGAAATGTAAAGCATTAGAATACGTAGATTTTATTATATAATAAGATGCGTGTGAAGTTTAAATGTCTTAAAATTTCATATGGAGCGTGTATATATATAGTGATCGGAATACGTTATATAGTGTAGTGCATTTTTGTTTATACTAGAAGCAGTTTATTATAAAGAACTCCGTAAGAGTAGCGGTTCCCATGATATTTGTCAAAATAGATTCACAAAATGTTGATTTCTTATTGTACGGTGAAAAATATGAATGCTAGAAAAACAATATCAAGGAAAATATAGAACGTAAAAAGTTTTATTAGAGCTCAATTTAAATTCACCATAATTTTTTATTTTAATTCCCACTTGAGTTCTATCAATGGGTAGATCCTCAACATGTTTGTATCATATCATTATATCACCTACAGCAAATTTACTTGTATATATTATAAATAAAATTAATAGAAATAATTTTTAAATAAAATGAATACAACTCGATTAAAATTATTACAGATTGTTTAAAATACAAAACAGATTATTTATTGATGATATTTACAGTTATAAATGTTTAGTCCTTCATTTTTGTATATGGGTTGTTGTTTATGTATAACAAATTAGTTGATAATGATTATTTTCCATATTTCATGATATTTGCAAAAATAAATCAACGAAATGTTTTCTTCTAGATTTTTTTTTGAAAAGTAATTATTGGTTTTGGAAAAAGTTTACCTCAGAAATTATTGAACATAAAAAACTCAATTAGGTCACACATTGAAGCTTGTTAAATTCACTATTTAGGATTTTATAATATTTCAGCAACTTGTAATACTTTAGGAGTTATTGGCAATAAATATTTCAGCATAATAAAAATTTAATCGAATTAATAAAATAAAAATTATGTTCGTTGGTAAATAAAGGTAGTACACTGTACTAGAGATAAACAGGATCAATATACAAATAACTTAATCTCACATTCCCAGATATGACGAAGGATGATAGAGAACTACATACCAAATATTTTTATGATTTTAATATTTTTAACTAACTCATTTTAATATAAGAAGAAATTAACATTGATTTTATCAACTATTTTGAAACATTTTACACCAGGGTGTTTACACTTGGATAGCTGTAGTGTTATGTTAGTGTAGATAGAGCGGTTGATAGTGAATGAACTAGAGTGATTTATATTTCCCTAAATGTTTCATAATAACACTGCTCGAGAAAGTTACTGCAATATACTGTAACATTTAATTTTCACATTAATTACCTAGTTTTTTATTGTTTTGTTTTTAAATTTCGGATCCCACCGAAACATATTTGAAATGGATTAGAAGTAATAAAAAAGATAATTCAATTAGAAATATTTCCTTTTTCTACAAAGAATATTACAAAGAAAGATGTTTACTTACTGTGTTATATAATGAATCAATTATACTCCTAACTATTAAGAATTTGATTGTTTCGATAAGCGCCTTTTCAGAAGATTATTTTCGGATTATTGCAATTTTGTGACAATCCATCATTGTTCCATGAACTGTTCTTAGGGAAAGCCCGTCACCAGTCAATTAAATTTATCATAGACTTCAATTGTTACATATTATTATTTACTAAAGAATTATTAGATGTTCACATCATTAGCTATTCGTAGGATTATTCCATATCTTAATTATGCAATATTAATCACCCATTAATATATCTTTTCCAACTATCCATACATATCATTGTATAAATAAATAAACAACACAACTAAAAGTACCTTAGTATCAACATTTATGTACAAGATAACTGGATTATACATGCCTGTTTCAGTTCAGAAAAAAAGATTAAACTATATAACATAAAAATATAATATATTTTAGTGTTTATTCCTCTTCATTTCAAATGAAACATAGGAAGCAGATTGTAGTAAATAAAAGTTGCACAAAACGAATTAAATTCAATACCAATACAAATAATAGCATATATACTATTAGGAATATTAATAAATAATAATTTTTAATAATAACCTATAAAACTGTGTTTATTATTATTGGCGCGTCAGACCGTGGAGGCCAGAGGAGGTGTATTTAAGAAATACATCGTGAGTTTCATGACGTGGTTTTCATAGGGTGGGTTTTGGACTCCCACGCCTATTTTTTTTTTATTCCCACCCATTGGCTAACGGGCCTCACAAATTATATGCTTGAAAAAATCCCGGATTAGGCCGAGGACTCGAACTCGCAACCTTTGGGTTAGCAGACAGGCGCGTTACCACGCTGCTACCGTCACCCCTTGTTGTTTCATTCCATGTAAGTATTTTTTAAGAAATAGTGTTAATGCGGAAACCAATTTTCCATTTTTTAATATTACACTCTATTTTAATATTTTTTAATATTACACGCATTTTATTTGTATATTAATTTAATTTTTAAATTATTAAAAAGTTTGTGTACTGTTGTAGCTTCTACTAAAGCAACAATCTATAAACATGCTTTAACAAAACTAATTAAAAAACTATTAAGCATCCGATGTAGATCAGTCAAATTTTAATTGTAAATGTTAATTGGTAATCCCTGTTTGACAGAAAAAAAATCGGTTTTGAAATAAAATATATAATATTTAGATGTAGAATTAAAATTATCAAAAATATATTTATTTATAAGTAATGGATATATTAAATTTTAAAAGAGTAATCTACAAATATTATTTATTTATTACTTCTAATCCATTTCATATTTGTATTAGAGGGGTCCGAAATAATTTTTAAAAAAGAGGTAAATATGAAGAATATTTTGTTAAAAATGAATCAATCCACATTTGGACAATTACTTTTAAAACATTATTACGGGATTTTCTAAAGTAAATGAGTCAAATTTTTAAAAAAATGCTAATTTATAACTCCTATTTGACAGAAAACAATTTCAGATTTGAAATAAAATATTTTATTCTTAGTTCCACGATTATAATTTACCAAATAATCATTATTCATAAGCAGTGGGTATATTAAATCATGACAGAATACTAAAATAATTACAATAACAATATAAGCTATAATATGGCTTTTATATTATTAAAAACAGTTAGCTGTGTATAAATCTTAATAAAGGACTCTTTGATCGGGCTGTGTCAGAGGAGAACAAACATACACATAGTCAACATCTGTCAGAATTGTGTTAATTAAGTTTTCAACTCTTTATTGGACTGTTATTGGAATTAAAAACGTTCCAAACTAACAACACGAAGCGACTGGGCCTTGACCTTAAATTATGCAAATTTTGAGGCAAACCTTCACTCAAAGCCAGCGATAGCCATTTTTTTCTTAACGGCACACAGGCCACAATTAACAGTAATGGCCGATTTCACTTCCACCTTTAGCGGACATTTGCATAAAACTATAAGGCTCCTAATTGGCAATAGGAATAAAATATTTTATATTCACACTGTGCGAGGTGAAGGGAACGCCCCCGTTCATTTATTAATTTTCTCGTTAACATTTTAATCTAAACAAATTGCTCCGGTATTAACCCATCATCGGGAGTCGGAAGGACGTCCTAGGAGGGTGAGGATGGAGGTTGAAACCGGCTGTCACTTCCTCGAGTGGTCAGTGTGGGCGGAGTAGGAAGGGCCTCCAAGCTACTGTCTGTGTAAGAACGGGTTTGAATCTACTATCGATCCATAAACACATTTTTTCTGCCTCAATTTACCGATTAATAATTTTTTTAAGTAGACACGAAATAAGGAGTTGTTAGAGCAGCTTACCTCCATGGAGTTAAAAGTTTTAATTAGAAATGGTTCTTAGTAATTTCAGAAGTTTTTTTTTTTATTATCATTATTGTTATTTAACTACTACATTAATGCCAAAGGTGTTGAATTTCTGAATCTGCTCCTAATTACGTTACAAATAAACTCATTCACAAAGACCTTAACATCCCATTTGTTGCAGATTTGGCCCAAAACAGATATGCGTCTTTTCATTCCAAACTCCTTAATCATCCTAACCCATTAATTCTTAATCTTTCATCCTTAACAATCCCTGATAATCCTCCGAGACGTTTGAAAAGAAGATGGTCACAGGACCTTCTAATTAAAATTAATGTTTGAAGTACCACCAATGGGTGGTTCCTTCCCAAGATTTTCAAGTGTATATGAAACATACAACATTTATTGTATTTTTTATTTGTACAGGTGTAAATCACATTAAATAAATAAATAAAAAAGATATATTGGAAAATCGCTGATTGATTGTATGTCATATATAAAAGAAAACTCAAATAGTAGACTATTTATTATGAGCAAAAGTCCCCACTTTGCAGGGCTTCCTCAGAGCTAAAAAAAAGATACAAACTACTAAAATAGTGTAACAGAGTAAGAGGTTACACTATTTTAGTAGTTTGTATCTTTTTAGCCCTGATGAAGCACTGAAAAGTGGGACGAAACGTCGTCTCATAATAAATAGTTTATTTACTATTTGAGTTATTTTTACCGCACTCAGACCATCTTCCTTATAATAATTAGATATAATATTTCCTTTTAATGTAAATGTCGATATTTATCATAAAATATTAAGAAAAACGTCCAGTCTTCACCTGCTACAGATTTTCATTCCTTCTACCCCCTCTCAATCTGAGAAAAATCTCTTAATTTCAATTTCAATTTATTATTTCCCTGTAGAACAGATTCGTTATCTTGGACTACATCTTGACAAATGACTAACCTGGAATCCTCACACAAGACTGAAAAGACAGGAAACTGCACGCAGATTCCGACTATTACAGCACTTCCTAGACAAACGGTCTAAACTTCCAACTCATTACAAAAGACTGATCTACATGACAATAATAAGGCCCATCTGGACATACGGAGTTGAGCTTTGGGGCTTCACTAAACCTTCGAATTCCTCTCGTATCCAATCTTTACAATCCAAAATCCTTCGTAAAATCTTCAATGCTCCTTATTACTAATAAAACCATCTATAAAGACCTAAATGTTCCTTATGTAACCGATCTAGCCCGACGCGATATTATTCCTTCCATAATAAACTCCCTAACCACCCAAACCCACTCGTTTCTAACCTTGCTTCTTCTTCCATTCCTGGCAATCCTCCGAGGCGCCTGAAAAGAAGATGGCCTCGTGACCTTATATTGTAAACTGTTTTTAGAGTTCTACTACTGGGTAGTTTCTCTACATCTTGTATCATATCATTATGTCATTATGATCAAATTTACTGGTTGTATTTTTTTATACAGTTGTACATATCATTAAATAAATAAAATTAAAAAAAAAATAAAAAAAATTATTATTTACCCCTCCTTCCTAATTTTTCAAGTCATTGTAAAAATTAATTAATCTTTAGTCATATTTTTTTAAAAGAAATAGCATAGAAATAGATACGGGGCAGAGGTCATACAGTACCAGCAACACAGAATCTCGCAACCCGATTACAGAAGTCTACTGATGAGTATTATTATATAGTAAAAAAAAATAATATGGAATGCTTCATAGTCTGAAAATAGGATTTTTGTTTTCAAAACGTTGATGGTAGTAATGCTTTTGATAAAATAAGTATAATCCGCTTAAAGTATTCATCTATTTTTTGTCTTACATAACTTTAATGACCATTCTGGCTAAAACATTACATATATATATATAAAAAAAAAAAAGAAAATAATATTCCAAAATAAGTTCTCACTGTACACTATCTATAGATTTAGAGAATTAAAAACATATATATACTTAGCCCAGATTTAAAATGTTCCACGATAAAATACTAAATAAAACATTTAATCCTTATTAAAACTTCTATTTGTTAAACGAATCAAGTTATTTCAAGTTGTAACCGAATAATTTCTTTTTTTTTACTCCTTACAAAACATAAACAAGTCAAATTTTAAAATGCAATGATGGAGTTAGATGGTTTTTATCTTAGTCGAGTTGAATATTTCTGAATCACTTTCAAAGAAATACATAATGAAAATAATCAATTTAAGAAATAATTTTGTTATAAAGTAACGTTCTTGTAAATTGTTATTATTTAGTTACTTTTATAGATCCCTCATAAATATTTCTCATATTAATTGAATAATAATGTTTTTATAACACTTAAAATACCTAGTTTTTATGACTAGTAATGTTTTACGGAGTAACGTGGTTGGAATACTCTACTGCAATTGGTTCCACTGGACCTAATTATGTCTGAAACTAGGGACTTGTTGAGCTGGTAGTTGGTTTTTTGTAAAAATACCACGTATTTAAACGCATTTTTAACACGTTTTTTAATGAAGGAGGTTAATAATATACACGAGATAAAACCACATGAGGGAAAAAATGCTTTTTATTGTAAAAAATGTACTCGGAGGTGTGTGTATCTGAGCTACTCATATGAAGAAAATAGTATGGACAAGAACCTCTTTCCTAAATAATATTTATAGTAATTTTTATCGTTTTTCTTATTTAATTTTTCTTACTATATCTTTTTTGTTCTACTGATCAATCATTATTTTTGAAATTCAAAGCTGACCCAAAAATGCATTGCTATTGCTAGATTTAAGGATATATTTTTATTAAATGCTTACCTTTGTATATCAATTATTGCATCATTAAGCCAAATTAAATATGAACATTTTTTTTTTATTTGGATAATATAAATTGTAATTACTGTGGGGTATACAATGGAATTGAAATTCCAATTGGCATGTGAGTACAAACAAATGCTTGCATGCAATGTATAATTAATCGTATATTATAAAAAAATTGATTTTTCAGACAGTCCTTGAATTTCAATCGTTCGCAAGAAATTCTTAGTTATATTCCTATCACCCAACAAAGATATTTAAAAACGTGTTCGAGACGTTGTAAATCATTACACAATTATTTATTATTATAATAATTTATTACTTCAGTAAATCAGAACTGATAAAATACATTGTAGGTGAGTTGTCACACGACTTACTAGTTTGAGACTGAACGACCAGTGGGTTTACTTGTACCTGGTAAGTTGGAAAATCCGGTCGAAATTGATGGGAAATTTTACATATTGCTCCTTCCCCATTACCTAAATGAATTGTTCTAGCAACATAATTTATCTTACGAGTACATAAAAATAAGAAAACAAAATACAATTACTAAACAAATACCCAATTTGTTTAGCAGAGCGAAATCCAGTTCCTATAAATATAAATAAAATAATAAATTAAAACAATAATAAACAGCAAATTGTATTAATGAAGTTTAGTGATATTAATTGGCTGAACTTGATTTATTTGAAATAATGTACGAAGTAGTAAAATGAAGCTAAACAAACTAAAATATTCAGTAGCATATAATTTATAATTCAACATTCCTTTACTGAAATATATTAATTTTTCAATTAAAGTGTATTTTAAATTCATTAATACAAGTAAAAACTGTTAGCTGAAACTGTAAAAATCAAGTATTATTAAATTTCAAATATTACATTTATAATTTAAAACTTTAGTCTTTTAATTTGAGAAAAAATAATGTTTCACAATAAAAATCAATTTTTCTACATAAAAAAGTTGTTGAACAATTTAATTTTTGAGATTTTTTAGTCTGGTTTGCCAAGAATATATGAAAAAATTACAAAATTTGGATTTATATAAATACATTATGTTACTTCATTTTATTGTGACATTATTTCAAATGATATACATTTATTTAATATTATGATTACAATCATGAAGAAACAAAACATGCAATAAATAAACGGCATAGCTATGATAAACAATAAGCAAGAAGTAGCCATGTGTCAATGCCTTGTTGAAGCGTAATGTTTATAAATAATGCAATGACGTCAATGATATTATTGATGCAGTAGATAAATAGCCTTCTGTCAGCTAGAAATTATTGTTTTGACGCACAATAATAATCTTTGAAATATTATTTTTCCATTTACGCTGAGGCAGATTTCGCGCTTAAATATTGTGATGACTGTATTAATATAGCAGCAAGTCATAATGACGGAGGTACATTCTCTTACAACGTTATATTACAAAAAGGCAATAAAAATTTAATAAATGAGGCGTCCGGTCGTAAAACGTGGCAACTGACAAAATTAAAACTTTTACATCACTGAGATGTCTATTAATTACAATGTTTAACCTTCATCCAACAGTCAGTCACAATAATTTAATATAAACATTGCTCTCTTAAGAAAAATAAAATCTTCAAGATTTCGAATCAGATTCTTTCAATTACTTATGAAATCATCTTTAAACTTATGATTCAAAAACCTCTTTAATATTTTCAGTAACCATGTTTTACGAGTGAACCCTCCAAAATATTTTTTAAAAATTTAGTTCAAACTTCCTAACGAATTTTCATCCTCCAATTATAAATCATAATTATCATTATAAAATTACGGTCGGTCTGTTGATTATTTTGCGTTGATCCATTCTAAAAATAATTTAATGGCCAAACACAGATCAACAAATATGCCTGGTATGTATTTTTTAAAAAAAATATATTTATAAAAAATACAAAAACGTCTCTATTCAAAGAAATAAAAAAACATAGACAATGGAAAAATATTCTTTTTTCGAATCATGTGTGTAATTTTAACAAAATAACAAACAAATAACAAAATTAATTTAAAAATAATTAAATAGATTATACGCTTAAAAAATGAACTAGTCAGTAATTAAAAACAATAATATGATATTTATGTTAAGCGAGATAAAACAATAATATTAAACTTGAAACAAACTGTGATACGCCCGTCGTTCATAGTTGCTAAGAGCTCTCCAAATATAACACTTTAATAAACAGAATCGTTATTCTGGAATGCAGGTCCGCTGCCCAAACTATTTTATTCTAATTTCATTATACTTGTGACAGGTTTGCAAAAAGTGGATATTATGTACCTTTTATTCGGAGTAACATACCTGGCAGTTATTGACACTATCATAAATCCCTGGTTTTTTATGCTTAAATGGAGTGATTCCGGTTTGCATATTATATATTGCATACACCTTAATTTTTTTTTCGTACCTCTCCGTTTAACACAGGTTTTTTTCCTTAAACCAAAATGTTCAAAAGTGATTTTGAGCTGTCATAATAGGGAAGAATGGCCGATTCTGGCCCAGTAAATGATCATTTTTGAACTTCGGACTTGGAGATTTGAATTTAAATTTTTACTTCAACCCTACCTTAACCACTGACCACGTAACCTATAGAGGAGATTTGAATTAAAATCTCTATGGGTCGCGTGAGGGGTTAAGGTTAAGTCGAAGTAAGAATTTAAATTCAAATCTCCCACCATAGGTAACGAGGCCAGCGCTTAAGGAGGGCTACAAAGTCCAAAAATGATCATTTACTGGGCCAGAATCGGCCCTTCTTCCTTACTTGCCTTTGGTCTTGTTTGTCCTATTCACATCCAAATATATACCAGAAACCGCTATATAGCTCATTTAAAAAATATATATATTAAGCTACTACGTTATTTCTCTGTGGTTTTCATACATATGTTCGATTTTTAGTAATTACAAACATAAATTATTGCTAAACATAATCGAACTTCTTCTGATAGGTAGATAGATATTTTTTTTCAAAGTTCAGCAAGCGAGAAAAGCAACAGAACTAGGCATGCCTTGTCCCACCGTAACAGTACACCAAACATACACAAACATTAAAGTAATCATTAAGGTCGGTTAATCACGAGAGCCTTTCACCGCTCATTAAGGATAACATTGATCAGCCTTAAATAAACAAAGGGGACCGGCCATTGGCTGACACAATGAGCCGATTGTTCCCTCAGCCAATGGGATGATTAATTGAAAATAATCGGGTCAGCTCTTTCGAAATCCTCAACCACTTGTTGACTCTGCTCTCGAATATTTGATGATTCCGATCACGGCTTGGATTTCGAAACTCAGTTGGTCATCCGCCGAGCTCTGTCATAGGGCCATGAGTCAGATCCATTTTCTTGGTGTGTTTGTTAGAATTACTAACTACACTTATGTTTATAGTACACTCCACCCTATCTTATCCTCTGTTATCAAAAAGACTAATAGTGTAAATCCCACACATACATTTTATAAGAGTATACTCTCACAACTAAGCAGATAAGAATGACTAGTTCTTCTAAAAGCATTAAAATACAGTCAAGTATAAGGAATTTTATATATAAAGACAGCAAAAATAATAAACAAACGAGATATTTTATAAGCTACTATCAAAATAGCATAGACAAGTGTTAATTAAAATTAAGTAGGGAAAAAAAATTGATAATGGACGTAATCATTGCAGGAATTTAAACATAAAAGGGTGGAAGAAGTATGATGTAATTTGTTATAAACATCCAGATATTAAAAACCTATATTGTTTATTTATTTAGATGTATTAACAATAATAAATAAATTTAAAAAAATCAAGTCATAACATTAAAATGAATTTTAATCACTGACCCTACTACAGCTCTCACTACTATTTTTAATTCCTCTTTCAACAATTATATAATTTGAAAAATTATGACCGTAATTGACTCAATTTGAAATTCAAAACTATAAAGTCAATGAAGATTGTAGACTGAAACGCTGGGATGGCCAGAGTTTACGTCAGAGCTTTGTTCGCGTCGTTGTAAAAGAAGAGAACATTATAAAAGCCCTGAGATATAGGCCCACAACCAAATGTAGAAGGACAGAAGAAATCTAAAACATTATATTTGAAAAATTCATGAGAATTAAATTTCCTAAGAGAATGTTCCTACCATTATATATTCGTATATTCCAGTTCAACAGTTTAATATCTAAAAAAAAAATTACAGCTTATTTACAGATGTGTGCAATCTTTACAATAAAGTAAAATGTAAACCTATTCAGTAAAATGCAGAATCATTGTAAGACGTATGTAAAAAAAAATTCTCGATATTATAGTTTTGAACTGTACCCTTATTGCTAAAATTAGATAAATATCTCAAAGTAACCATTTTTTCTAAAAATGTGACACTGTTGAACAGCGATATGTGGTTGAACAAATATCCTCATATTTGTTGAAACACCTCTATTTCAGATCAAAATAAATTTCGTCCAATCCAGCCAAAATTCATTTCCAATGACCGAAATTCATTTATGGGCTTATAAGAAGTAATATGGACTCCATATTGCCACTGTGGTAAGTGACATAGTGTACATATATGTATTATTTGAACAGAACCGAATATTATTTTTAACTGTCCACATGTATGTCAGCAAAATAAGCTAAGTAGAAAATGATCCTAATATTGTACATTGAGCGCATAGATATTTTTTTCCGAATTAAAAAATATATGTGGTACAATAAAATAATTTTGTATATAACCTCTGGTTTTTCTTTATTTAGTTTTTTTTTATGAAGAATTAGTTTTTCTTTACTTTAGAAGTAGCTGTTAATATTACCCTTATAAAAAGTTTGCCACCCAATTTTGACTTCTTCTGTGATACTTAAGTAATGAAAATCAAAATCTTTGGATCCAAAAAAAAAAAGAAAAAAAAATTTCTACAATAAATGTGTATTTAAATTTAATAGATTTATGTTCACTTAAAAATACAGTTGGTTCTATATTACCACCTACTCATTTAATCTTAATTTTCGTATTTCATCGAAAAAATAAAGCTTACTGAAAAATGCATCGAATTTAAAAATATGTAATTGAAATTAAATGTAAGGTCTATCCACAATATTTTGAATTCTTATTACCATTAAACTCACGGCAAAAAAACAAAAATGTCATAAATGTGTTCATATATTTTTTTATTTTGTGTATAAAATATTAGCCCTGAAAAGACTCCAATGCATATTTATAGGCATTTAGAATTTTATGTCCCACCGAGATATGAATTTATATCGACCTAACAGGCTCACTAAATACGCGTACGACAAAGGAAATACTCCCAAAGTCCCCTGTTGGCTGTTAAAATTCCTGGAGGTAAAAACGGCAGTTAAGCCCAAAACATGGAGACGACTCTTTTTAAGGTTTTTTATTATTCTTTTTTTTTGTTTAACCTTGTAATGGGGCCATTTATTACGCACGTGTCCCTAATTACGGAGGGAAACACCTACGTGAGCATCTTTTCCCAACATGGCCTTTAATAGACTCTAAACGTCAATTACCTTTTTTATATGGGTAATCTTTCTTGGGAAGCTGACCATCTTATGAACTTTAAAATTTAAAAAAATTAAAAACAGGATATTTTCTGGTTTATAATATGATGGAAAACATTGGTACGAAACACATTTAACTACAAAAGCTTTAACTACTTGGTAATCACCATTATCATTCATATTTTAAATATAACCCACGTATATTTTTTAAGTTCCGCATTGCATTAAATCTGTGGTGAGTGCATAAATTTCAAGGTGAATTATATCAGAACATAACTTTTAACTATGAAAATAATATATTAGCATACACTCAAGGTACACATATTATAATAAAAAAATATATAAAATTTAATAATACTAGTTTATATACAACTTATAAAATAAGAATAATAAAGTAAAATAAAAAATTAAGATAATTTATTATCATAATATCCCTGCTCTAGTTCAACAGTGTAATATTTAAAAAAAAGAAGGTTATTTTGAGACGTGCATATATTCTTAGCAATGAGGGTAAGATCTATACAGTTGAAAACTGTAATACCTCAATAATATATATTTTACTAAGATTTTACAACATATGTTTTATTGTACAGATAGTACCCTAATTGCTAGAATTACATGCATATATAAATATACTATTTTGTGAGATGCTACACTACAAGATGTATTAGTTTGCCAACTTATATAAATTCCTTTCTTCATTTTGTATATATTCATTTATCTTTTCTAGGAAGTCAGGAAAAAAAAATGCTACACTGTTAAACTGGAATAGCGATATACATTTATGTGTAAAAATGAAGAATTCCCTTCAAAGTCCTAATTAACATTTTTTCACAATCTTAAGGGACAACAATAAAAAGCCTTACACTTGACAAAATTTACTAAGTTCCAGTTTTGGATTAAAAGTTCCTTCGTTAAGGATTAAGAACTGACTAATTCAAAGTTATGTTCGTTGTTACCTTAGCTCAACAGTCAGATTAAGTAAAAAAGAAACGTTATATGAAGACTTTTTTTTTTTTTAATTTTGTAGCTTATCATTTTTCAAGTGAGTCCTTGAAATATTTAAAATTATCAAACAGCAGGAAAAAATTAATAACATTAAAAAGAGAAAGACTCTCTTTTTGATTACATTGATACATGTTTATCCATGATTATATTATTTTCTATTATTCACAAGTTCATGGAAGTTTGATAGTCATGGATATGGATATATAATTGGTGTTTAAGTGATGATAAGGAGGAACTTTTATGGATTGATATGGGTAAGGGGTTTCAAAATGAGATAGCTCGAACACCAAAGGATTTTTCAAAGAAGGCAGTTCTATGGGTAGAGATAAAAAAAATCGGTAGGTTGGGATCTTGTGTTTAACAAGTCAATGTTATCAAAAATCAATCTGAGAATCTGACAGTTCACGTAGAAATTTTCAGACACGTCACCTTTGACATGGCACGGAAGATTTCAATTTTAGTCGGTGTACTTCAAAAATTAAAATTTGAATACTTTTGTAATATATATATATATTTTTTTAACTTTTTATGATTTGCAATTTCTATTGCTTTGAACAAAGTTGCAAGTTCAATTGAATATGATTTACAAAGTTGAGATATTGCATTTGAGATGATCTTTGTGATAATAACGCCAACTAGACACTGTAAAATAAAAATAAATGATTCAGAGAATGTTCTTTACTGAATCCAACACTAAGAAATATGCTTCGCTTAAAGAATTCCGAAAAACTAGTAAGAATCCGGCATATGTTTAAGAAGAAACAAAAAACTTACATTTCAAAATGAAATATTTCAGCAAGGATAAAGACTTCAAAAATTAACAAAACTAAGAATGATGTTTAAATCAATTTAGGTTTACTCAGATTAATTGATCCGACTCCGACTACTCTTGTCACATCCCGATAGATTTGGTGTCAGAATATTTAGCTAACTTAGAACACAAACTATGGCACATCACTGACATATATAAAATCAACAGATTAAAATAAATCAAAAGTATTAAAAAAATAAATATCAGCTACAATAGTAGAATTACGATTTCTAAAATACGTATACTATGATATGAATAGATCCAATGAGTGGAAATTCACTGATTTTTTGATCAGTACATATAGTGCTCGTACATATAGTTCGTTGAGGAAGTAAAATTCATATTTGTGAAACGTAGTTAAGTTGTAATTTATTCTAAAACTCCAAAAACATATAAATATTGTTATTGGTGAATTAATGAAAGAGTATAAATTAATAGAAGTAAATAAATGAATTCCAAGTTTATTTAAAAAAAATGTTGTCGTTTAAATTGTACCGTAAAAAGTTGTAATGTGTTGTGTAAGCAAGTATCTGAATCTTTCTTTTTTCATCAAAGCCTAACACAAATTGTCAACAGGCAAGATGTATGTATTTTTTTAGCTAACCCCACATCTACCAAAATCAGTTCAAATATTTATTTTTAAATACAACAATTTCACCGAAATAAATATATTTATAAATGGGTACGAGCCATTTTAAAAATTAGTTTTTTATAACAAGAAATTAAGACAAATAAAACTGTAAACAGTAAATAAAATGATCGAAACAAATTGTAGATGACGGGAAATTTTTAATTAAAAACATAAATATATATTTATTTATTCATTTTCGAGGCTAAATATAAAATTTATATTAATAAGGAGATGAACATTTGTTTAGTTTTTTATGTGGGAAACTATAATTTTATCGGATTTAATGGTTTCGACTAAAAATTTTTAATTTTGAAACTAAATTGTTAAGAAAACTAAATAATTGCATATAGATAACGAATTTTTATATTAAATTATTTAAAATAACTACAATTCATGCACTTTTTGCTCCGGTTGAAGTAAATAAGGATTTTAAATGGAAATAAACAAACTTTAATTTAGAAAAAAAACCAGCACTTAACAGCTTGAAAATACGTAACATAGTATAATATAATAGCATAAGTAGAACAAAATGAATTGTAATCGGGGGTGTCTCTGGAGATCTCGAAGCAAAATTAAAACGGTCAATTAATTGCTTGGTTTATCGATTCATCTTTGGGATCTCCAGGGACGCTTCTGTTGAACCCGATATGAAGTATTGAAGTGACTTTACCCCTCCTTCCATCGTAAATATTTTCTTGCTTCCTTCCTCGACCAAGTTATCCAATCCCGCCGTCCACCGTGCATCTCTGATATCCTTCAATTTAAATCCTCAATGCATTCCCTCTCACGGCCTTCAGACTTATATGTAACTGCCCATCGAACCGCAGCCTTTGGTAGATCTTTCCTCATCCCAATGGAATTCTATTCCCTCGTTCCATAGTTCTAATACCCTTCCAACCTTCAAATCCCGTATCTTCGAACACCTTCTGTCCACCCAATTCCAGAAGAATAACAATTGAAAGTTTCAAACAAGGTTTATATATTTTAATGTTTCAGATTTCCGTATATTCTTGTAAATATGTATGGTATATTAGCAGAAATTGTACCTTTCCATTAATTATTTTTAGTTTAATTATATTTGATTTTTTTTTTTTTTCTATTACTTATTATCAGATGTGTTTGTCATCTTATGTTATATGATGACATATGGTTTTATTTTATTTGTTCTATTTTTATTTTATATATTATGTTAATTATTGTAGTTCATTTCTATCTTTTTAAATTCATTATTTTATTATATTGTGTGACGCTTTATAATTTCTTTTTTATTTTGTATTTCACTCTAAGGCTCTAAAGCCTAATTTTGACATCTGTATATTATTGTAAAAGGATCACTCCTGAATAAATAACGAATATTATTATTATTATATAAAAAAAGAGATTTTTTTTTAATAGGTACGAAATTATTTATTTGAAACATGGTGAAAAAAATTAGATGCACGCCTTGGTTACGTACGTACTCGTTTGGCGAGATTGTATTTCGACGCATTAAACATGCGGAAACGACCGTCACTACTGGAACATGACAAGGACGAAGGAGTAGATAAAAAAAATTTTTTTGGATCCGCAAAGACCTGGAAATTTCCTCGCATAAAGCAATTTCATGTACTTCATATGATACTCGTTCATTATTTATTAATTATTATATTGCAGGAAGATAGTCCGGCTGATGTCAATGAAGACACAAAATAATTTTTAAAAAACTATTTCTTGGGTTAGTTCAGTTATAGATTTGAGTGATTTCTATGAATTTTAATTTCATAGGGATTTCATTTTTTTTGGCGCATTGTCGGATATATCATAAGATTCAATATACTATTCAAAGTGAACTTTAAATTAAAAAAATTACTTTAAAAAAAACCTCAAAACTATATGTTTTTTCCTATACATTTTTTTTCTGTCAAGAAGCAGTTTGATAAGTAATCACAGTTTTCGGGTTTAAGTACACTCCTTCTAGGATGCCAGTTGTAGAGATTACTGAATAAGTTATTAATCAATAATAAATAATTTACATTTAAACATAAATGATAGGAATTTAAAAAGGGAAAAGAATTCTTAACATAATAGAAACAAAATACTTGGACTTTAAAAACAGGTAAAACTCGAAAATTCTACATGGTTGTAAATATTTAAATATAAAAATAACTTTTTGAAAAATATATTTAAATTAAAATAAATAAATTTAATACACCCAACCAGGCTTGAAAATCCAAGTAAATAACCTTAATTTAAAATGAAATAGTAATTACTGGCGTCTTTCACGTAGTTCGATGAAGACTTCATTTATAGTACAATTATAATATCCATTAAAACTAATTTACGAGAGAATAAAAATATTAATTGATATGTTAAAGTTTAAAATTGAATGCCTCACAACAATAAAATTCTCCAACAAGTGCTATAATGAAAACTTAAAATCGAAAAAAATTTCCGCCTCATCTTTTATATTTTTTTACACGATTTCATTCAAAACAGAGAAATGTATGCTAAATAAAAATTAAACATAATCTAGTTAAAATGGCACAATTGGAACTTAAAATTAAATATTTTTATTAATTTTAAGTTTGAAAGAATGAATCTTATACTGTTAGTTCAATTATAGATTTTGTAAAAATTATGTATGGCACTTTTTCCTTGCTAATCGAATGCCCTTAACAAAATTATAAAACAGGAATACAACAAGAGTTCGAATTGCAATAAAAGATACTGTTTTTAAAAATAAGGTAACGTAGATTTAAGATGTGCAGTTATACAGAAAGGTTAAAAAGCTTTTCACTTTGATGTACTATTGTTAAGCCCAATTTTTTTTAGTTATATATTTTTATAATTTGATAATTCTTGGCAATGCTCGAAAATATCATTCTATTGTGGAAAAAGTTCTATATAAATATTTATTAATTAAGGCTTAAATGAATTCTCAAAAAGGAAACATATATCTTGAAATATAACGAAATAAATAAGTGATTATTGGTTGGTATTATTTCAAAAATTATTAAAGCACGATTTCAGTGAATGAAAACTAATTCAAAAACAACGTTTAGTATTTTTTTTTTTGTTTTCGTAACCTTCATTAAGACTAATAACATTATTAGGTCATACAAGCATAATGCAAGAAATGTGTTATGTATACTTTAGTGAGTAATACATTTCTCGTATTATGAGTATTAATAGTACTATTATAATTCCAGAATTATTATCAATATTAGAACTTTAGTATAAGTAGAACTCATTTCTATTCTAAAGAACGTTTAGCCAGTTTTTATTGTTCTTTAAATGTATTTTTATAAATTCTAATCATTGAGGTTTACTTCCATGTACAATTTAGCTATTAGACTAAGACAGAGTTGAGGTAATGTTTTTATTGGCATTTTGTATAGAACACCAATATTCTTCTAGAATAATATTATTTTATTTAATGTCTTTATATTTTTTATACTTTTTAATATTTTATATTTGAATATTTAGTAATTATAATAATTATACATTCAATTAGAAATAAAGAAAAATAACTGTGCCAGTATAATTCTTCCTTTCAGTACTTGGTAAGAACTTAATCAAAGAACAAAGATATCCCACCTTAATAAAATAAACTATTATGTATTATGATTATTACTTTAAGCTTCATACGTAATATAATTGATTTATATTAAATAAATTTATTGCTCATTGCTGTTTTGATGGCCTTTCATATATTTCGTTGTAGGAATTATGGTTTTATAGGCAAATGAAATCAAGTTTCTAATTTTAATTTCACCGGTTTTGGAGGTATTTTAAACATATGATATATAAAAACATTTTATAACTCTTCTATTAAGAGAGTGATAAATTTTCTTTTAAGAACTATTGTTTTATTTCTTTATCTCGCGGTTTATTGTCACTCTCTAAAACATTTCACAAACCTGTTTCATAAGTGTTAAGATACAATTGGGATGTTTTGTACAAGTTTCACTTTCAGGAATCCGTTGAGAATAATACAGAAGGTCGAACGAATTTAATAGAAGTCTAAAATTCCTCTTATCAGACCATCATGATAATAACATGTCAGGAATAATCCTTGAACAAGAAAAAATCTAAATTCGATTTTCAAAACTTCTACCGATTCCTTTAATTTTCAGTAAGGTTTCCTTTGAGTTAAAAGGAAATTTTGAAAAGCGCGTTGTCGAATTTGTGCTATAATTTTAATAAAATATACTAAAAAATTTTTCAAGGCTAGGGATATCGGGCACTGACACATGACACTTAATGCAAGAGAGATGACAGATTAAAATTATTATCAAACCTTGCGACGCCGAATGCTTTCGTCACCGGAACGAACAACCAACACACAGTCCCATGGCCGGGTACGGACTGAGGATGTCGTGCCTCCTCGTTGTGGTAGAGGGGGAGTCTACGTCATTGTACTCTGCTCTGTCAAGTCTGTCCATTCATAGTTCTGCAAGTGAGGGTGAGGAATTAGTCAACGGGTAGGAGGAATTTCGGTACTTTGTCAATGACATATAGATCAAACCGATATCTTGAACTGATTCTTACGATAAACGACAAAGATAAACAAAACATTCTCAAATATATAACGGTAGGCCCAAAAGTTATAGTGTTGGAACTGCAGCACTAATAGATGACTTCATGGTCCCAACAAGTCTTCCCTTCTAAATCAATTCATTTACCACAGACCTGCCAGCGATTTACCTGGAGTTACTTAAACAAAACCTGACAATCAATAAAAATAACATCAAGCTATTTCACATCATCATGATAAGCTCATCGTCACTACTGAAAAATGTATATACAACATATTTTTAAGTTAAATTTAATGCCTGTTGAACAGATTCGATACTTAGGACTCCATCTTGACAAGAGACTTACTTGGAATCCACACACAAGACTGAAACGACAAGAAACTGCTCGCAGATTCCGATGGATACAATACTTACTTGACAAACGCTCTAAACTTCCCATTCACAACAAAAAATTAGTATACACTACAATAATCAGACCAATCTGGACATATGGAATTGAGCTCTGGGGCTCCACCAAACCATCAAATTCTTCCCCCATCCAATCGTTACAATCCAAAATCCTACGTAAAATCCTTGATGCTCCTTATTACGTCACAAATAAACTCATTCATAAAGACCTTAACATCCCATTCGTTGCAGATTTGACCCAAAACAAATATGCGTCATTTTATTCCAAACTCCTTAACCATCCTAACCCATTAATTCTTCATCTTTCATCCTTAACAATCCCTGATAATCCTCCGAGGCGTCTGAAAAGAAGATGGCCACGGGACCTTCTAATTTAAATTGATGTTTGAAGTACCACCAATGGGTGGTTCCTTCCCAAGATTTTCAAGTGTATATGAAACATACTACATATTTACCTATTGTATTATTTTGTACAGTTGTAAATTACATTAAATAAATAATTAAAAAAAAAAAAGTTTTCTTCATTTGGATAGTAGGACATTAGGACATCCTAATTAGTATAAGGGCCCAAGAGGAGAAAAACGGCAGTTATCTTACTCCATTGTTTGATTACTTTAATGAAATGTATAATTACTAGCCAAAATTGATGAGTCTGCCAAGTACAGGTAGTGGAAATAAAAATGGCGGCTGTTTCAAAGAGATAAAAAAAAAATTTCATTCGGAGCTCTGTATCTTAAAAAATAGGAAAAACACAAAAAAACCTAAGAGAACCTCATTTGAAGAATAATATATTTTCTAAAATATGAACCCTAATAGAGTTATTTACGTTAAATATTTTTCGCGATATAGTTTTTTAAAAAGCAAAGTTTCAAAAAATGTTGTATAGGACGTACTGAAAGATCAGTAGTTAGTGAATTTATTTTGAACAATTATATCTATTAACACTCAAATTAAAGCTAGTTAATGAGCTATAAAGTAGTTTATGATGTTTATCTTCGTAGGAGTTATAGTTTAGATGAAATTTTCTAAAATAGATAGATTTATAGCTGTTCGGACAAATTTTCATTTGCCAAAATTATATTCATATGTGAATATCATAAAAACTACTACTCCTACAAAGATAAGTATCATAAACTACTTTATAGTAAGTTAAATTTCCTTTATTTTGAGTTTTGGCAAACATATGTGCGTCATCATATGGATCTAGAGGTATATTATTCAAAAATCCAACATTTTATTCGAACAACTAGAAATTAACATTTTGTGAGTTTATTTTGTCAAATATCATAAAAACTATTACTCCTACAAAGATAAACACACTTGACTATTTTGTAGTAAATTTAACTAGCTTTAATTTGAGCGCTGGCAGACATCTGTATGTTCAATAGTTTCGAAATGAAGTTTTTCATAAACCAAACTTATTGTCTGAACAACTATAAATTAATTTATTTTAGCAAATATCATCAGAAAAACTACTATTCCTACGAAGGTAAAGGTCATTAACTTCTTTATAGTCTAATAAACTATAAACTGAGATATAGATTTCTCAAAACAAATTAACTAACTACTAATCTTTCAGTATATTTTTAAGAAATTTTGCTTTTTAAAAAGCTATATCTCGTGAACTATTGGACGTAAATAGCTCTTTTAGGGCTAATATTTCAGCAAATTTACTATTCTTTAAATAATTTTCTCTTAGATTTTCTAGTGTTGTTAGTTTTTAATTTTGCTCCGAATGCAAAATTAATGTTTTTTAAGGTTTTGAAACAGCCGCCATTTTTTATTCACTCTAACTATACTTGCCAGACTCATCAATTTTGACTAGTAATTATACCTAGTTTTCATTAAAGTAATCCAAAATTTGGTGAGATAACTGCCTTTTTTTCTTCCCGGCTTTTGTACTAAATTCTAAAGCTGACCAAGCGGCGAAAGCTGCATCATTGATCCCGCATCTGACTGCTTAGATCGACCCCACGATGATCTTTATTCTCTGATGACAACACAAGTATTAAATAAATATCATGCAACTTGCATCAGCACTACGGAAAACAAATTAAGAGATAATACCGTACTTCCAGTGTTGTCATCAATCCAAAATACTTGATGACAAGAATAATTAACGATTAGAGTACGAATCGAAATCACTCGACTAACATGAAAATACTTGCTGCAGACCGAAACATCAAGACCAGCACGTCGACAGTGCAACGTACCACTAACTGCAAAACATATAGACTGCAGTCTGCGCCTATTAATACACACCAGACAACGATATCACTTGAAAAATTTACAAAATGGAAGTATCCCTTGCATTTTCGAAATATTTAGTTGCTTAAAGAAAACAATAACGTGAAATAAAAATTTTTAAGCGAAATGCATATAAGAGTGATATTGCGATTTTCATGATTCAAAAATCCTGGAATACCATAATATTTTCGAACTGCTTTTAAATTTATGGCAGTATTTAGATATAATTTATAGATGAATGCCTACGGATTTGGCATTCAAATCCAGTCTTACTGAGGAGTTTTCTATCAACAGCAGGTATATACTTTTAGAAAGATATTTTTAAAATATTACAGAAAAATCTAATGTAGCTAAGTTAATCTCTAATTGATTTCTGATATCTTTTTGAGTGGAAGAAATTTAAATTTTGATATAAACAAAAACGTTTTTGTTATAATTCGTCAGAAAAAAAAACCTTTCCTTTTCAGAAGTTTTATATCGACCTTTGACAGAAAAATCAACAGCAATCCTTGTAACAGAAAGAATTTCAACAGACGAAATAATCGAAGAGTTCCATGATTCCTAAATTACTTGTTAACTGCGTAATGGCATTTCTAAATCAAGCCTGATGGATTCGTATCCATTTACTAAAATCATTAGCGCCGGTTGTCAATCTCAAATAATTACTAGTTAATATGAAAGCTGTTAATTTTTAATTATATATATTTTTTAGAGCTTTTTTCAATAATTATTAATAAGAATTAAACAAAAAAAATATTTTCTAAAGCAACAGTGTGACAAAACCAGAAATGTGCATTATTATTACTAACTTTTTACTTTAACCCTCATTAAAGTAATTATAATATTATAAATATGTTGATAAAAACCGTGTTAAAAACATAAAATAACAACATTCAAATTACATATCAATAATTTGTTCGATTCAATTAAAAATCATAAAAAT
>NW_027113557.1:249893-253775 GCF_000696795.3 Halyomorpha halys | reverse complement strand
TTATATATTATTTTATTTTTAGAATATACTAAACATTTAACTTGAAAATGACCATAATTTCAGTTGAAATCTTTAAAAAGAAATAAAAGAAAAAAATATATGTATTTATTCTGTTTAACCGCTACAGCCCATGAAAGGTTAAGGGGGGGGGGAAGTACTTTGTAAGGAAGGACTGATCCCATACCAACGGGTACCCACTTAAAGAGCCTGATTGGACCACAGAGGATTTCCGAAGAGGGCTGACTCACGGAGGCCTAAAATAAGTTAGGAAGAATTCCATAGTTTTATTTTCTAACCAGGGTTTCTTTAAGAAAAACATTTTTGCTTTGACTACCAAAGAATATCAGAATTTTTCTCTCTCTAAAATTAAGAAATATTTTTTTAAAAAACTAAATACTTTTTGTCATATATATTTGTCAAATATATATTTTTTATATCTGTATTTTTTCCATTTTATAACTCAATATATTATTATTACACTAACGTAATAATTATACCCATTCTTTGTAATAAGGATGGCAAAAATATTATTCAAAGAATTTTTGAAAAAATATATTCTTACTCAAATAACTGATCGCAAATATTTCATAATAACTGATCATAATCCAACATAAATCGGCTTTAGTTTTCTAATGAACCAATAGAACAGATATAGTTTTCCATCATTCATGATTATTGGACGACATAAATAACTATCCAAGATGTCAATGAAATTATAATGTATAAATCAGTTCATTTATACCAAAATTGAAAAAGATAATCCGAAAGCTAATTACATCATAAAAAATATATTATAGATTAATATGATTTCAAAACATGAACATAAAAAACAAAAATAAAACATCTTTTGCTGACTTGCTGTATTAATCTAACCAGACAAGATCTAGGAACGTGCTAAATTACTGATAATTAATGATAAACAGTAATTAAAATATCTTTATATAGTTCGAGTAAAAAAAAAACTTTAAAAAGATACAATGGATACTGATAATGAAAAGTTATTTTCCATAAAACAAGTTGATCCGTAGAACCCACAACAACGAAGAAACTCCAAAAGTTTCAGGGAAGTATCCGTAGTAAGGACTTACTGTGAAACATATTACTTTACAACGAGCAAAAACTGACTGATGTAGATTATTATATAGTGTTATAGACGACTCATGGACTGCCGACAGTGACGGAATTCATCTCACGGAGGAACATCAAATTCATTGATAACCTCCAACACTCCACTAACCCACAATTCCAGGCATAACAAACAGGAAGTCCACAAGGTCATAAAGACACATTACTTTCCTGATTCTTCACTTAAAATGCATTTCTAATGTACTACAGGAGTTTGTACCCATTCTTATTACCCTCTCTTATATCATACCCCACGCACCTATGAGACTTTAAAAAAAGGGAGGGGGAAATAAACACTATTCCATTCTAACAGGATCTTCTATCGAGATTTCACGATTTTTCCCATTGTCATCATCATTCATTAAACTTTTCATAGGAATAAAATTTATATTCATTATTCACACCTCGAGAAACTATTAAATATTAATTTCTATAGTAATAGAAAAATAAAAAATTTTGTTCACATTATTCGCCTTTTCTTGGCTTTAGATTTTTTTTTTTTTAACAAGAGCCACTAATTTAAACAAAACATGTGGGTATGCAGTGTGATGCCCGCATTTTTTGCATTTTTTGGCATTTAGCTTCACTGTAATCCACGTTAAAAGTTATTTTTACATTTACGTTTTACCTTAGACTAAACCTTTAATAATAATATATTATCGAGACCTGTTTCTGTTATTGTTGCATATTATTGCATACAATTAAACTGTCCACATGTCGCTCTTATAAATAATTCATGTTAACTGATCTCTCCCGTTTTCCATTACCTGGATTCCGTGTATCCTTTATGGGTTCCATTCCACATCTCAACACACCGTTATTGTAAAATCCCCTTCCTAGAAAGTTATTTTTTATTTAGAATTGTTTTATTCTACGGTAAATGGATTTAAATAACTTATGCGTTTAATAAGTCACTATTACTGTGTGCTACATACAATAAAATCAATTGGTTTTGTCACATACATGTTGAGCGAATCGTAGAGTAAATGAGAGAGAAATAAAGAAATATCTTTTAAAATATCAGTCAATTATTTATCTGAGGTATATATTTATACCTGTAACGATATTTTTTGAATTTTATTGATTTATAATAATTTCAACAGAGTGAAAATTTTTAGCTTATTTTTGTAGCTTATCCCAAGATATACGAAAAGGATTCGTAAAATATAATTATAAATATATTTTCATTCATCTAGAATTTATCTACCTTGAAATTGAAATAAAAACTGTAAAAAAACAAAACAAATAACCACACTTACAATTATACATCAGCCGGTATGAACAAACTGTTGTTAAATCACTTTTGATTTATTGCATGAAATTTAATTGCATTTGTTATGTACTTAAATTGCATATATTATTTAAATAAATATAATATACTTGAATAGCATATTTTTGATACACATATTATCATTTAAGCATATTTACGAAAATTTTATTTCTCTCAATAAATGGAATATCAACGCCACTTTCCTACTGATCCATATGTTGATTAAGCATTCAATACTATTATTGAACAAAAGTGAACAATGAAAGCATTTTGATTTTTAAACTGGCAAAGAGCCTTGAACTGAACACTTAAGCGTTAAGTTCAAAGCCTAGTAGATCTGGAACCATTTGAACCAGAAAACATAAGACGGACTGTTTCAACAGAAGTGGAACTGTTTGAACGCTTTCAGCACATCCCTACTTACACTTCAGTAAACCTCACATACTACACGGTTAAGCACTTCACAAAGTTTAAATAACTGACTTTAAAATACCTAAATTTTCAATACCGCTTTCTAAAGACAAGATTTCTGTATTTATTTATTTACGCCTCTAACACTTGTTTTGGAAGAGAGATGAAAAAGCTATATGATTAAAATAATTTATTTTATTTTTGTTCTTGTTTTCCTGTTATCTAATTTATTTAACTACCTATATTTATTGTTATCCATTTTAGGTTTTACTTATCTTATATTATTTTTTATATTTATTATTTATTTGATACTTTTTTGTAAAATGTATACATCATATGATTGAGATCTTATAGAGAAACCTTAATACTTATTACCCTCAACCAATTTACACCAAAATTACACGACTCAACCAATTTACACCAAACTTACCAGTGGTAAACTGCAACAAAGAGCACACACTGGGTCTAATTAAACAAATCAGAACAGGAGGTATAAAAGAAAACGTTTGGAATTTTGGTCATAATTCGAAACCAATATTTCGCTCTTATACGAGCATTTAATTTATCAGAGCAGAAATTAAGTTTTTCAACAGTTATATTTAAGTAAGAATGGTATGAATTGAAGAGGAGTTATAAACGATTATATCGTATAAACAATTGTCACAGGTAAAAAAAAAATGCTCCGAATTAATCGAGGTGAAAATTTTCTAATTTTCAACTTCCTTGAAAAATGGTATTTTGCAGTTTGAGACAACACTAAATGCGAATATGATTTGTTTTTACTAAAACTAGGACCTACTTTATCCCGAGCCACATTATGTTTTTATATTTTTTTGTAAATATAATGCAGCTTAATAGAAGCAGAAATACTTTTTTTCATATTCTTCAGAAAGAGACGAATCGAACATTAACTATAAAAAGAAAGTATACTTTTTGACCTACAAACCAAAAATGCTTGATTCTGTTCATAACATTTTTTCTACTCGAGAATTCGGGGATTTCATTATCTTCAAACTTCCTCATGGTGGAAGGGGAAATTTAAAGATAATGAAATCCCCGAATTCTCGAGTATATAT
>NW_027113557.1:180683-249783 GCF_000696795.3 Halyomorpha halys | reverse complement strand
TATATAATTATAGCTTATACAGATCCACGCTAAGCGATCGACGAGGAATCATTACATCTTAAAACCTAATAAATTCAACTTTTTTTCACCGAATAAAAATTTGTGACAAAAAAGTTTAAAATTATTGATACCAACATCCAACATTTATCTTAGTAAAATAATTAACAATTTACAATTACCACTTATATCATAAACAATATTTCTAGTTTGATGAAAATAAATTGATTAATTAACAGGCTAATTAACAACCAAGCTTAAAAAGGATATCTACAAAACAAGATAGTGATGGACAACAGAAATCCTTGAGAGGGATTATGAATGCTTAAGTCATAGCTTTTAATAGAAGAAACGGACAGAGTTAGTTAGATCATAATTATATATAATTTCTGGGTTAATTGTTTTGACAGTCAAGAAGTCCATCACCCACTGATCTAGATACAGTAGCAAGAAACAGATATAAACCGAAATGAATTCAGTCCATGAAGATTTTTAAGATAGCAGAAATGTAAATTAGCGAGAAAAATTTTTTTAAAACGAATTTAATCATAATTAAGACGGGATTTGTTGTCCCAGATGGCAATCAGATGTATAAAATCCCCGATTTCCAGCAAGTAATAAAAGTTAATAAGGATTCATGAGTTATATTGTGATGAGACGACTGACTTTCACGGGATTTTGACACCGGTCTCTTAAATTGTTTTATCGCCGGCGTTAAGACATTCCGGCGAGGTCTCTAACTGGAAGCTAGATTTATATTCCAGGTCAGCGGGGAAATGCTCAGAAGCCGTTGTAAGACCGCTTCATCATATAACTGTTGATGTCACTACTTTGTTCACATCTAACAGAAAAAAAAAAGTTTTGATTTCATTTAGAATCGGATGTATTCCAAAGTTAGTACCTGCGGTAACTTCCTTTACAGAGGTTGTAATACAAACTTTTCTAAAGCTAACAGAGTTGTTGTGAATTAACACACCGTTTTTCAACTGCTCGTGTTCTCATAAAACGGTGAATCCAACGATTTTCAGGAGAAAATATTTTGTTCTTCAACTGTCTCGGAAAATTCATTATTGGGCTTCACATAGTCAAAATAATTATTTTTAATATTCCAGTATATAGTTCTGTTCATACACCAATATTTCACCCAGGAAAGATTCAATATATATTAAACATTTACTGATTTTCGGTTTTCTCCTTTCTAAAATATCTAAATTTTAAAAAATATTTACACTACATCGGCGTTTCAGAGTCCTCCGTCTTCGAGATACTTTCTATTATAACAGTAATAAACAGTTTCATCCTGGTTACCTATGTCTAAAATATATAACATTTACTCCTACAATTTTTTAAACATGAAATATTTCGGGAAACCACTAGCTATCTCCTTATGTATCTTTATCCCACTGATTAAGTTTCCCGAAATATTGAATGATTAAAAAAATTGACAAGATAAAATTTATGGATTTTAGATATAGCATACCACGAAGATACAGGACATTGTTGTAATAAGAAGTTCTCTGAAGATGGAGGATTCCGAAATGTCGGTGTAGAGTGAATATTTTTAAAAAAAATTTTTTAAATAAATTTTTAAAAGGAGAAAACAGAAAATTATTAAACATATATTGGTTTATTTTAATCATTTACTTCCATTTTTAACAGACTAAAATAAATGTTTAATAGACTTACTTTCATGCTACATGAATGATTGCAGGAGTGTTATATATGCATGTAAGGGATTATAAAAAAAATAATAAAAAAAGGGTAAAATAAAACTATTTGACATATAATGATTTGATTTAATAACAATTATAATCCTGAATAAGAATGCTCTGGGATTACGGGATAATTTTATCCCCTTAATTTTAGCTAGACTTACGATTAATTAGAAACAGGTAAACTCATTGACCAGAAATACCAGGGTAACGGAGTGTGTTTTTTGTCATATTTTTATATACATTCATTCAATTTTGTTTTTTTCTTATGTTTATTTTTACAATTTGCAGTACCTTATATATAACACCCTTGCAATGATTCATGTAGTAATCCTTTAAGGTGCAGTCTAATAATTTATAACACATAATTAAGTCTAAAAAATAGTTCTTCTAGTCGGGTAAAATTGGAAGGAAACGATGAAAATAAATCTATGTGAACAACAATATATCTAACCAAGACGGTATTTTTCTATAAAAGGAGAATATAATTTTTTTTTTAGGATTAGTAAAATGTAATTAATCTTTTTACTGGAATGGTTTTTTAAAAATTATTTATTTAGTGTTATTTATAACTGTATAAAAATATATACAAGTAAATTTGCTGTGATATAGTGACATGATACAAACATGTGGAGAATCTCCCCATAGAACTCCAATAACATTTATAGAAGAGAAGATCTCGAGCCCATCTTCTTTTCCGACGCCTAGGGGGATTATTAGGTAATGAAGGAGAAGCCAATTTAGAAACAAGTGGATTTGGGTGGTTGGGAAGTTTAACATGGAAGGATAGGTATCTGGTTCTGGCCAAATCGGCAACATATGAGACATTGATGTCCTGATGGATGACTAGATTCCTGACAAAGTAAGGAGAGCTAAGGATTTTACGAAGGATTTTGGACTGTAAGGATTGGATTTGGGAGGAATTTGATGGTTTAGTGGAGCCCCAAAGATCAACTTCGTATGTCCAGATAGGCCTTATAATAGTTATGTAGCTCAGTCTTTTGTAATTGATTGGGAGTTTAGACTATGTCTAAACTAGACTATGTCTAGTAAATGTAATAGTCACTGGAATGGTAAAATTATTTATTGATATTAATTAGTGTAACTATGAGAAGCCAAATAAGAGATGCGCCATTTTCTCAAAATCATAAAAATATTGTAGGTTCTTTAATCTAAAAATAATTTTCTATAATAGATAAAGTAAAAAATATTTTCTCCTGAAGATTGTCGGATTTCTAGAGAGCCATGAAAGTGTATGAAAATATATTAAAAACATAAAAAATATATAAAAATAATAGTATACAGTTTAATACTTTAAGCCAATATCGATAGTTAATAGACGGAATCAACAAATTGAGTAACGAATTGCTAATATTATTTTTTATAAATTATTTCGTTTATTGAATCGATTCTCAGAGCACAGCTAGTCACATTTAGAACACATTTCATTTATTTAAAGGGAACACGGTATGAATATTAATTTTGTTGATGAAACGTAAATTGAATGTTTCTTATAATACATTTTTTTTTCTCTGACTCGAATTTCAATATTATTTTTTATAATCTCTTAAAGACCTATTTATTTTCGATCGATTTTAACAGGGGCTCAACGCTATAATTAGGTCTATTAAAACTGGAATCGCTAAATGAAAAGCCATATATGGGCAGCTCTTTAATTATAGAACGTCTTAATACATCTCAGCTTAATTGGCGTATTAGTTATAGAGAAACATTCATATTATATATTATAACCGCAACCATTTAATATTTAAAGTAGAAATTTAAATAAAGATAGGGGATATAATTATTGGCTTTTCTTAATTTAATTTACATGTATACATTGCCATACAAAAAGCCGACAAAGAGACACCTAACAACACCAGTTCTGTTCATACTCATACGGTTCAAAAAAAAAAAAAATGCAATTCAATTCGCATCTGTAAATTGCATAATATAAACAAAAGTTTATTGTCAACAATTCGTTTAGTAACTTAAAAGAAGTATGTAAAATAATAATAATAAACGCTTCTATATATCAATCGACTACTTCGATAATTTAAAAAAAAAACAGAACAATATGACTACAGAGTTATGTAGGATATCGTAAAATAGTTGGATAGTTTGTAAACATTTTTTCCTTCCACAAATTGTTCAAATTAATTGATTGATTTCCATTAAATATTCATATATTATTTATTAAATTATAGGGTTTATCTAATTTATGTACATCTTAGATCATAAGTTGGCAACCATTTTCAGTTGTGTGCCATAGTTAATCAAACTACGACTACCAAATGGGATACACTAACCACAAAGGTATAGAAAAAATGTATGATCAAAATTAAACATTAATTGCGTATAACTCGAAATGTATATATTTTCTTCATACAATGGATATTAGATAATATGACATGTAATAGGACTTACTTATACAAAGAAAAATATCACCTAAATCGGACAGGTATTAACAAAGATATTGTATACTTAACGTTTTGCTTGTGTTTTTTATATAATTTAAAGTAAACAAATAAAAATCATAATAGGGAAGTAAATGATTACTTATATGTAAATTGATATTTAACTTTAAATTGCCTTCATTCACTCTCTCACTACATTTTATATATCATATTTTATCCTTATGTTTATTAAATAATTGTATTTATTTTTTCAATTTGTGAGATATTCAAATGGATAACTTTAAAAACCATGAATCAAAGATTGCCAACTGATTTCTTAGAAACTGAATGAAATAGAAATATGTATACTCTGATCAGCTCTAAGCTTAGACTCAACATAAATAAAATATGTAAATAATAAATTCTACATGTTTGATATAATACTTAATTACAACATTAATTAGATTTTGAATATATGGTATGACCACTCACAAGACTTTCTTATCAATTTTTCCAATCAAAAAAAGGCCTGATTAATTATATTTTTTTAAAATTTATACCTCATGTTATTTTTTTTTATATTGTCATTTTAACATATCTGCTTAATTTATCAAACCTGGTAATTAAATAAGTATATTATGGACAATAAATATGATAGTGAACTAGAATAATTCAAACCTAATATATCCGCAGTTGACCCACACTAGATTAATTAATTTAAACATAACCGTTAAGATGAATAAAACTAATCTATTTCACTATTTTTTGTATTTAAACTAGGTTATTACAAATCAATAGAAGTCTATTAGGAGAATGTGATAATATGACAACAAATGGACGTGATATAATTTAGTCATGAAAATATCTCATTGTTATTCCTGACAAGTTTCTTGTCTTTTTTTTTTTTTTTTAGATGTGGCGAAAAGGGATTCCCTGAAAACAACTTTCCCCTCGAGTACCGGGCGTACCATCCGACAACAATTACCTTGGAATGCTGCAGGGCGATGCAGAGGATGAAGAAGAGGCTATAAATGGAATGAGCAACAGTAAGTTACGGAACAAGGGTATTTTTATAATAAATAAACAATAATATATATGCAATCGGTGTTCCACAAGGTTTCTTATGCAGCCCATCATTGTGTACTGTTATCTGAACGAAAGTTATGCAATTGGATATTCAACTATATTTTGCTTTACAATACGACAAGAAAAATAAAGATTTTTAAAAATTTGAAAAATCGATAGTTTTAATTATTTAAGCGAAAATTTTCAAGATAAAAATAGTTTTAACGTCATTTTCTGAAGCGCGATGCAAAATATTCAATACTATTTACTCGAAAATTTCCCTAAAAATCGATTTTGAGTGTCTTTTAATAATACAGGATTTATTAAAAGTATTATAAACCTGATAGGTTCATAAGAAGATAAATCAACAGGAATCTAAGCTATGATATTATAATTTTTATATATTGACTATAAATTCTACAACAAAATCTTAAAAAATACAGATACATTATATGAACATATAACTTTTTTTACTGAATAAATCTATGATTTCAATCACTAAGAAACTTCCCAAGGCGACACCAAACATTTTGAAAAAAAAAACACGGTGCAAAACGGTTCAAAATGTTCGGAGTTCATAGTAACAGTACATTACATTTATATTTATATAAATTTAGAATAATTTTTTTTTTTTTAGTGTTATATTTTCTTTTGTAGATATAGATTAAACTGAGTTATTCTTATTATAGTCGCTGTAGGTGAGATGCATTTTCTTTTAATAGTATATTTCTGTTATTTTAGAGCTACCATATCCTGAAATAGGTGCAAGTTTTTAGAAGATTTTGAGGTTTATTAAATACAAAATGGCTACATTTCGGGGGAAAATTAGTATATTGTAAGAAAACATATGAAAAAAAAACTTCAACTAAATAATTCTTAAGCTGTTCAATTTAAAGTTTATGTTTATAGTTTTTAGATTTGTAAATGTATTTGTTTTCTATGTACATGTTCTTTACTTTTTTTTCTTATATTAAAAATATTATAGTACAAATATTCTATACTTATTTTTTTTTTTTTTTTTTCAGTTTGGATCACAGAAAACATCACGGAGTGGACTAGCAATCCAACTCACCATCACAAAATTCTAAGAAAAAATAACAAAGATTCCTCACATTTTGAGATATCCATGCCAATTCCAAATTATTGATTAGATAATTAGAATTCATCCAGAGTAAAGTAGCACCGGTAAATATTTACAAAGCAGAAGTCAATTTAAATTCCGGACCGGTTTTAAACTGCTTTACAATTCAACAGTCCAGGTGTTCACCTTGATTTTTTTTATATCAGACCGTTCTATCATTTTTAAAAAATACATTTAAGCTTCATAGAAATTTAAATCGTATCATGCCTGACGTATATACTAAAAACATTTGATAGACAGGAAGGATGCAAATATAATCAATATTTATCAAAGAGCGAATTTAATTATTCATAACCGTACAAAGTATTTTTAAATAAGATAAAAAAAATAAAAATCCCGACTTTTAAATTGTTAAAAAAAAAAAATAACAATTTATAACAAACGCTATATAACTATTAAGATAGTATGATGTCATTACTAAAGAACTCTTATATATTGGATTTGAACATACATTCTATATTGGTTTTGCAATTAAAACGTTAAAAAAAAAAAAACGTAAATATTACCTCACGTAACCACATCTATTGGTCTCAACTGGTTTGTCTTCAACTAAATACAATTTTTCATAGGATTTGACACATTTAGAAAATAAATAAAAAATATTCCAAAATTTAAACCTTTAAAAAGTTTCATTTAACAGGATTATTAATTTAAAATCAAAAGTTGTATTCTTGCGATGATAAAAAGAAAAAAAAATTAAGAGTTAGGGAATATTTAAATTAACGCATATAAATTTAAATAAAAATAATATCACTAATGTCAGTTTTTTATTCTTTTTGCATCATATCATAGGAACTGATATTCTGTGTATTCTAGTACTATACTTTTAGATATTCTTAAAAATCTTTCGAATATATTATATTTATAAAAAACAAATGTTTAAAAAAAATCAATTAAAGACATGAACTGAATGAATTATTATCTCATTAATAATTTACAACTAACATACCTATCACAATACGAGAGTGAAGATATTCCTCACTATCCATTTAAGTAAAAAAGTCTTAATTTACTTAAATTTTCAGTGTTGTAATATTTACGGGAAATTTGTTTCAGTGCTCCTATTTTAATCATAAAATACTGTACCAATACTACGGTGCTACAGTTTACGTCTGAAATGAAGAAGTATAAACCAGTGGAATTGAGAACAATCTAATTCCCTTATATTAAAAAAAAATCAGGTACAGAGATAATTTTATCAGTAAGGAATATTAAACAACTAGATTAAATCTTACCTTAGATTATTGCTTAACAGAGAGAAGAAAGCTCTTACCTTAAAAAAAAACAAAAAAATATTTTAAAATCAATTGTGAAGTTGATAATACAAATATTAAGTAACCACAAATTACATAATATAGGTTATATGATAACAGGTTATCATAAAATGCATATGATATTAGTATAAATAAACATGTTTAGAACAAGAGGGTAATTTTTTCCTTAATTTTACAAAAGAGGCTTGAAGATAGTTCATATAGACATAAAAATATTTTAATTTCAACAGAATGGTATATACTATCATGATTTATAAAGGGCAATATAGCAAATAATTAGAACTACCCCATCTTTTGCTTTAATTTAGTTATTATATATATATATTTTTTTACAACTATGTTTGTACTAATTAAAAAATAAATCTGTATGAAGTGCTCATAATATTTTTGGCATTATTATTAGCAAGAACTCATTTTTTGTAGTTTTAAGATCTATAGTCAACCTATACTAAAATAAAAAATAAAGTTATTGTAAGACCAGATTCGACATAATCATGCCAGATCTTTAATCAGACAAAATATAAAGAAATGAAATGTAAAGAAAAATAACTTATTTTTTGACAACATAAATAAGATGTTACAAATATACCATTATAGATACTCCAAAATTGCAACAAGTCATTATGATAGTATGACGAATTACTCACATCTTTCATTACCTGTGTTATTCGAACTAAAGTAACTATTTTCGTATTTTTTACCAAAACAGTCATTTATAATAATAAGTAATTTAAGTATCCGAAACAAGATCAGGAATGTTCCAGATTTCAAAAATAGTTTCATTCAAAAACAATTTTTAAACAAGGTAAAGTACAAAATATATATTCTTCTGATAATTTTTGGCTTCGCCCTTTTTACATTACATCGACGATATAACATAAAAACATGGTTATCTTAAAAATAAACTCATAATAATTTACTGAGTGTATCATTATGTACAATTGTAAATTTCAATAAAGATATACAAAAAAAATTATAATATAACAAACACAACACTGTATTGCTGCTTTTCTTTAGTACTAGCACATTTAAAAAAAAGTTTTTGTTTTATTTTGTGCTTGAGGTATTCTATATATTATACCGTGGACTGGAGGTTAATTTGTAACAACTCCAATAGCTTTAGGGTAGTATAAAGTAGTATGACCTCAGTAAAGAAAGGAACCACAGTTTATGATACTATGTTTGTAATACGTCCAATTATAAATGAAAACAAAACTTTTTCTTTAGTCTAATGTGCTACATCCAAACAAAGCGGGGATATATTTCGAACGAAGATCATCGACATAAGTTCGTAATGAGAAAAGTAAGAATGTTCTTACAAAATTTACTTAGATTCATCTTTTAACATTAATTAATATCCTAAATAAATAATAAATAAAATAAAATTATGAAGAAGATTAATAACTATTTATTTGCTGACGTTTCGCTCCACTTTATTGGTGGGGGAACAAAAATATTGTGACATAGGAGAATAAGATAAAAAAATGTAAATTAAGGTAGGGTTATAGTTATGTAAAAATAAGTAAAAAAAAATATATACAAATGAAAAAAAAGTAAAATAGTAGTAGTATCAATATAAAATGGAGAATGATTATAATATAAAAAATTAAAAAAAAACGCGAACTATTAGGTTAAAAATAAACAGTAAGTGTAACAAATGAAACGGTAGAATTCAAAATGAACAGTAGATGTGTCTTTTGACCGCACTCCTGACCATCTTCTTAATAATATGAAATAATACGGTCAATTATTAATATATTGAATAATATGAAGTGAAAGAAAAATAATTATATCAAACTGGAATGAAGTTGGGTCCAACCAACGATGTTGAAACCATTGCGATATTTACTTTAAGGACAGTCTTGGGTTATTTAACAGTACACTTTTAATAAAACATAAACTTTATATCCCACCCAAAAAAGGCATTAAAGAAAATTAACTTTTTAAGTTAGTATAATTCCAATTCCGAAGACAAAATTTATATAAAACAGTTGAAAATTCCATTTCGGAGGATCGAAGATTGCTCAAGGCTGACCCCATGTTTACTTATAGTTATAATATCAGGAAAACAAGACATTTAATATTAATGACAGCCATTAAAGAGGCAAAATATTTAATTAAAAATATAAAATACTTCAGAAGCCACGATGACTAAATTTTTCTTCACAACTTGTCCAGTCCGCCTTGGTGTTAGGATTATAGATTGTATTTTGTCAGGCGATGTTAGTGTGTCCCAATTCGGATATAGTAGGCGCTTACTACAGAAGAATATAAAGAAATAATTTCCACATACCAGTATTCAAATGTTATATTTAAAATGTAATTTTTTACAATTAAATAAAAATGTGTATTATTATCCTAGCTTAACATAGCAAGATCCAAAGGGGAGAAAAAAAGTAGTTATTTCACACCACTTTTTGATTACAATAATGAAAACTATAATTACGTGTAAAAATGAATCTCTTGCCCAACCATTCTAAAGGGTAATACAAAATGGCGGCTTTTCCAGAAATTAAAAAAAAAATATTTTTTTAGTTTCTTACAAAGTAAAAATTATGTGTTATTTTCAGTTAGAAAAAGATTAAACTATCACCTAGAATATACCAGGGACACAGTAAGTGGTAATGAAAAGTAATTAGTGAAGAATTAAGGAAGCATAAAATAAATAAGCATACCCCTGAAGTTTAGTTAAAAAAAAACAAAACATAAATTTTCGTGATATTTGCCAAAATAAATTCACAATATCTTGTTTTTTATTTATTTGGAAAAAATAACTTTTTAAAAAATTCCTGGGAACTATTTAACGTAAACAACTCTATTATGAATCATATTTTAGTCAATTTACTCTACTTTAACTACTGTTTTATTATATTTCTTAGTTTTAAAGTTATGGAGCTCCGAATGAAAAATTAATCTTTTGTACCGTTTTGAAACAGCTTTTAATTTTTTAATTTTTCATTTTTAATTCCCTCAACTATATTAGGCAAAAGCATCAATTTTTACCTCAATTAAATATATATAATTTTATTAAAGCAATCAACAATGGGGTTCTTAGATTTAAATGATTTTTTAAAATTTGAAAGATAAAATTGATTTTAACAATAAATTCAGTTGTACTGCGATAAACAACCAGGCATATTGAGATAACATGAAGTAAAAATAAACAAATCTATCATTGTCTTTAATGGAAATGTTACATGAATTCCGGATGCACTAGTTTACACAGCATATCTCTTATATAAGTCGGAGATAAATTTACCAAACGTTTTTATTGAATGGAAGGACTATATCGTAATAATATTAAGAAGATAATATGCAAATGGAACATATATAATGAATAACTTATAACAAATGAACAATCAACGAAAAATGTAACGGAATCTTTAATAACTTTATTAAATTTATTTAAAGTTCCAGCTAAAAATTGTTTTAAATGTAATTTTTACTTGTCTAACCGTGTTTCAACAATTAATCAATTATTATTACTCCCTTAACTTTTTATCAATAAATATTATAGAAATATTTTTAAATATCTTAAAAACTTAAGCAAACAATTTAAAAATATATATTTAATTTAACTGTAACGAAAGACAGACAAAATTTGTATATCAACTTTTTTTTAACCTAATTTGTAGATATAAAACATGAATATACACCAAATAAATATATATTTTTAAATTAATGAACTTTCCAAGTATTAGCAATATTTTATCCTATTGACGTGCAAATCAGGCAAACTTTTAAGATTGCCATGAAAACTGATGTACAAATATATTAATAAGCACGTTTTACATAATATTGCTTTTTCCCGAACAACGCAATACATTTTATTCTCACACAATAATCCTATATTTTAGAAGTTATTTAACTTAATAATTTAGGTATTTATAAATGTATAAATATAGATATCTAGTATTGTCTTAACTGATACGTATGTACTAGAGATGCGACATCAATAAAAAAACATCAATGTTTTAGAACATCGATGTTAAATACTAAAACATCGATGTTAAAAAAAAACATCGACAAAAAACATGTATGAAGATGTATTTTTTTTTAACCATTTCAGTAACATAAAGACTACGTATGCTCCGGCCAGTCAGAAGTGCTTTTTCAATCAACCAATAGGACATGGACTCAAAAAAACATCAATGTTTTAAAATATCGTTGCTTACAATACATTACCCATAAACATCGATGTTTTTGAACAACTATTTCAGAAACATAAGGTCTGTTCCAACGATCCCGCGTCCCACGGCCTGTAAGAAGTACTTTTTGAAAAAAAAAATCGACATCAACTACAAAAAACATCTATGTTTTTTTAGTCGTTGTCCGATACTGTAAGCAAAATTATTTTGATATTGAACATTGATATTTCAAAACATCGATGTGTTTTTTATCAATGTTGCATTATTTTTTGCAAAATCACCTCCGACTGGCCGGACTATACGTCGTCGTTGAACAGACCTTGAGTTACTGAAATGGATGTTCAAAACATCGATGATTAGAAAACATCGGCTTAAAACATCGGTCTTAAAACATCGACATCGATGTAGCATCCCTAGTATGTACCGTTGTAACTCGCTTATACGTCACTGACGGGACTGATTCCTCGCCGGTTAATGAGTGTATAAAATATTAATATTAATTTAACTCATATATAAATTAAAAATCAAAATTAAATACAAAATTATAATATAACAAGGGGGAAGTATATTAACATTTAATGATGTTAATGCTTGCGTGATAAAATTAACCAGAGAACTAAAGAAATGGCAATCCTAGCTGAAGATAAATGAATAAAAGAACTAAAAATAATAAAAAGGAAGAATACAGTGGGTTCAGGAGTTCTCCTGGGGTACACCAAGCATATATGTAGGTTCCCTTCATTGGTGAAAACTTAGTGGTTGAGGTAGGCTAGGGACAAATCATATCCCAGCAAAATCAAGTTCCTTATAAATGAACTCCTAACCCTTCCTAGCATTTGTGTTTTCTTTTATATGTAGAATGTGAATACTTGTTCTTAAGAGATCCGACAAGTGGTAACAACGCCTAAAAGTTTTTCAAAATGAACTACTGACAAATAACAAATTTGAAGAAATAAGGATGAGTTAACTGGAGAATTTGGAGGGATTTAAAACAGCCTATTCAGTGATCTGCACCCGATAAATAGAATATAAATAGTGGTGATAGCATTTCAACGAATAAAAGGGGCGTGTTAAGTTGTAGGGATTGGTATTGGTTTTGGTATATAGGAGAAACCAGTCCGGATAGTGGGCATAGTTGTCCTTTATGCCAACCAAGGTGAGAGTATCAAGAAACGTTTCTCGGGACCTCCAAGAAATAAATATTGAGTGCTCCAAGAGGGAATCGAACCCAGAACGTTCCGAACCGATCTGGGAACCCGTACGTCCGTCACGTCCCCAGTTGTAGGGCTCAACGAACGAATTCCTAAAATGCTAATTAGGGCTGAGCCGACAGGTAAACGTTCGAGTGGCGAACAGAAACGTATATAGGAGGATTATGTTAAGGCTGATGATGAAATTAGGTCTGAACGGCGGTTATTAGTCAAATATATGTAGATAGGTGGTGTCGGTATCGAACATGTGGGTTCAGTAATCCTATTTATTGCTCAAAATGAATCTTTCGAATTTTGTGATTTTTTCAAATTTTTGGATAGAATTTTGATACAAATCTCCCAAAACACGAATCCTAAAGAAATTTAAAAATTACTACTACAGGTATATTCAGTATTAATCTATAGCCCTTAGGATATCTATAGACCTTGTGGTGTTTGCTGTCGAAATTGAGAAAAAAAAATTTTAGTTCTTATATACAACAAATATTCAAGATTTGTATTATTAAATACAAGATATATTTAAGTTTAGTGATATTCTGAAATAAAAATAATTTAAGAAAAATATATGTCAACAATCAAGTCTAGTGTACAGAGTATTGGTATACATGCACAATCTTTACGGTATTTTGCTAGCAGTGTGGTCAGCACTGAGCACATAGCCTAATTATCACCAGTTAATAAAAGATAATTAATTACTTTTGAGCTAGATCTGTAAATGTATGAGTATATCATTAAAAAATTCAGTGTTGGATTTACGCATCCGATTGATATCGAATTTGCTTATGTATATATTTTGAGGTGAAAGGTCTCCTTTTATGGGATACCCATCTTCAAGGATTTCTTTAATGAATTTTTTTTATTTTTTATTATTAAGATTATTATTATGAATTTTTTAATTTAATTTTCTTCCCTCAGCATTTTATTTATTTAATGTAATTTACAACTGTACAAAATAATACAATAAGTAAATATGTTTTATGTTTCATATACACTTGAAAATCTTGGGAAGGAACCACCCGTCGGTGGTACTTCAAGCATTAATTTTAATTAGAAGATCCCGTGGCCATCTTCTTTTCAGACGCCTCGGAGGATTATCAGGGATTGTTAAGGATGAAACATTAAGAATTAATGGATTAGGATGGTTAAGGAGTTTGGAATGAAAAGACGCATATCTGTTTTGGGCCAATTCTCCAACGAATGGGATGTTAAGGTCTTTGTGGATGAGTTTATTCGTAACGTAATAAGGAGCATCAACGATTTTACGTAGGATTTTGGATTGTAAGGATTGGATGCGGGAGGGATGGTTTGGTGGAGCCCCAGAGCTCAATTCCACATGTCCAAATTGGTCTGATTATCGTAGTGTATACTAATTTTTTGTAGTGAATGGGAAGTTTAGAGCGTTTATCAAGTAAGTGTTCGGAATCGGAATCTACGCGCAGTTTCTTGTCGTTTCAGTCTTGTGTGTGGATTCCAAGTAAGTCTCTTGTCAAGATGGAGTCCTAAGTATCGAATTTGTTAATGAACTTAAATAAACAATTGTTGTTAAATAAATGTTTCTAACTTAAAAATCAAGGTATCCATTCTTTTTATTTATTACTTTATACTGATCATATATCATGATTAAATGTTTGTAGGTCAAATAAAAAAAAGAGGTTTATAAAAAGTTATCATAGTGAAAACCTCTCAGACAATAATTAATTTAAAGTTATATCAGAAAGCGAAAAAAATAGGTTTATATGTCGATATCGGCAAGCTATTAAGATATGATAATTAAAAAATCAATAGTCTGTAAATAAAAAATAAATTTAATACTGAATAAATATACAAGGTTACTTTACTTATGGAGGTTTATCTCATAAAAATCGCACACACACTACTATTCAAATTTTCGATTTTTAAACATTACCTAAGACCATTTACAGTTTTATTCCAATTTCATATAAGTGATTTATAGAGATAAGTGATTGACTGAAAATATTATAACTTATAAAAAGTGTTAATTGAAACCAGTTGTTTCTTTTTAGAAATTGCTGCTTAACCGTTACACCCTAAAGTAAGTTTAAGTTTCTTAAAAACTGTGGCGTAGATCATAAGGTCATCACAATTAATTAATTCAGAAAATAAGAGGAAGAGGATAAATATACTTATATTTTTGAAATTTCCTTATTGGAACTCAGTGAGGATCCGGATACATCCATGGTCATCGAATAGCATCTCTTTTCTAACATTACGTTAGTAACCCATTGGATACTTCTTTTGGACCAATTGGAGTTTGAATGCTTTATGAATTTCATTGTATTTTTTCTCCTCTTTTTGTCAGTGTATTAAGATTGCTAAAAAACTTAATACTTTGCTAATGGAATTTAATAATTTTATCCACATACCTTTCAACAAAGAAGTTCACCTAAATCTACAATTCATAACCTGACACGATCTTCCATTTATTTTTCACGCCATTCCGGTCTAGTGCTGATAATCCAAACAGTAGTGCACCCAGAAAATAATCCCTATCCACCAAGAAAACCCTATACGCACATTCAAGTGACCACCATCATGTGAGTGAAACAATTTAAATTATATTTACCGGCTGAAGATCAAGCGATTCGGAGTTATGTAACCATTTGAATTTTTCTGAAGTCCTCTCATCCTTATATAAGCGAAATTTCTACGCAATGCCTAAATTTCACTAACCTTCAGACGTTTATATGGAAATAAACGGTTTACGAATGAAGAGATGGTTCGAGTCCAGTCAAAAAGGAAATCAAATAGTACAAAACTATTAAGCACTAACGTTTCGCTCCACTTTGCAGGGCTTTATTAGGGCTTTCGTCGAGCAAATAAGGCAAAGATTCAACGAAATTCATGCAACGGTAAACGGTTAGCATGCAGTAGGAAATATTCTAGTAAATACCTTCATTAAACCTTGGGCAATTCTTAATCAGGAAGATATGTGAGAACATATCTTCACAATAATGTTAGTAAAAGGATCTTTTATTAATAATTTAAGCATTTCTTCATTATAATTTACAAATCGAATTGTACGGAATGATTATTATTTCAAAATATTTCAAGAGGAACTTTAAATAGTTAAAAATAAGAATTAACCTTGTGAAAATTCCTGAAGAATATTCTTGCAGCCTCGAAGGGGTGCATTATGGTCAAGCTCAAATTCAAAGAGGATTGGTTGGGCGCCATCGCACTCTGGAACCATTATACCCGACCTGTTGAAAGCCCGGTCGAAAAGAGACTGAATCGTGCCACTGGATGTGACCACCAGCCGCGGAGATAAGGCAGAAAAAACAAGATAACGGGAACGTTCAAGTATGTAACGATCGTGTAAGTTCAAATGTTAGGTGGAAATCGATAGGTAGTCATGCCACCACTCCACGGTTTCCCGAACCACTCAGCTATCACTTTATCATTTATCATGCTGGCAACAAAGAAGAGCAAATTGATAAGTGGTGATATTAAAATCATGAAATTCACAAGATTAAATCAATCATAAAGGAAAAATCTGCCTTAAATGAGAAAACTAATGCTGAAGAGTGAGACGAGGTTGGACTGAATAAAATTTATAATGGATACCAGAATGACTACAAACCATGAAATGTCAAGGGTTAAGTACATGATAAGAAAATACTGCATCTAAACCAACGGTTGTGCAGAGAGGAGATTAAGTCATAATCATGCTCTATTCTCAGGTGTCTCCTCCAATTAAACATTATCCACTTTTGAGAAGAGCCTCTTCTGACCCACGGCTAATATAAAGAATAAATAATACTCTGCAATGACCGGGCTCATCAAGACCCATCAGGATATAAGAAGGAGTGTACAAAATGGATACTGGTCGCTAATTAGCAATCATTTAATAATCAGCTATTATGAAATAATACTCTTCCTTTCACGCAAAATTTATGGTTTCGTACAGCAAGTAGGGTCACAGAACACCACATTTTAATCCAAAGCAGGACCAATCATATTAAATTTTTTTTCTGCTTTTTTATTTCATACATAAGAAGTAGTTATGTTGCAGGTGACAAATCTATTATAACCAGAGCGGAAAAGGCGAGTTTTTCTTTCGTGGGACCGCTAATAAATAAAACTCAACCAACCCAGGCCGGGTTCAAACTGATCCCACTACAGACTCGAGGTTGCTTAGATAACGTATTAACTCATTCGACTACAACGGTCTGAGAATTAACACTTCTATTCTAACATGGTTGTGTGCAGTTTCTTCTTCGCTCAATACCTTACTAGATATCTTCCGTTTAGGCCAGTAGTCCTTCATCCTTCTCATTCAAAACAGAAGAGAAATGTTTTAATGAAGCATAAGTTTCCTTTGTCTCCGTAAGGCGCGTACGGTATACTATACCGCAAAACAAACAGTCAAGGGAGTAGCTTTGTAAAGACTAAATGAGGATAATTAATACTTCACAGTGAAATATTAATATTTGATATATTGTATATATATATATACACAAATTGATCTAAATTGCAAACGATTTACGAGATATAAATTAGCTAAAGTAATTAATTAAAGAATAATATTGTTTAAATAAATAATTCAATTTTTATCCATTTTTGTATCAATACATTTTATTTTTCTTATAAGTATTTTTCTTAAAAGTTGGTTAAAACTTTTTAACAAGTGATAAATGAATTTCAATTTTTGTTTTTAATGAAAAAGCTGAGTAATTAGAAATTGTTGTTTTGACCTGTGCAGAATGGAGTTGAGTTTTAAATAATTTTAGTTCCAAAATTGTATTAAGATGTCTCTGAGGATGGCCTGATTGGCCGAAACGTCGGACTTATAAGAAAAATAAAATGAATAGAGATAAAAATGGATAAAAATTGAATTATTTATTTGAACAAAATTAACCAGTCTCAAGAAAGTGTAAAGATTATAAATATAAAGAATAATATTTATATATTTATTAATTCCTTATTTGAGTCACTACCAGTTCATGCGTTATTATGGATTATACTTTATTATAAGGAATTAATAATATAAATTTTATGAAATACTTCAACAGATAACCATTTAAAAACAAAACGATTACATAAAATAATTAGTCCTTTTATCGAAAGAATTTTATTAATTATGTTTCAATAAGCATCCAATTCTCGCTAAATAATGATTAGATAAGCAAAAATCGGAAAACACTTCGAAAATTCGAGCTGGTTCATCCTTTTTATAAATTCTTGAATAGGCTGTTGATCTAATAAAATTCTTGAATAACATATGGATCTAATAGAATTCTTAAAAAGAATCCAACCTTCTTTTTACCAATATATACTTTAAGATCATTATTAACAAAGGTCCATGATACACAATGGCTGTATACATCTGTTTTAGGAAGGAAATGATGTCAGTTTATGTTCACATGATCATGAGTATATACAGATATCCGGTGGAACACAATAGGTTGAGATTTTCTTGAACAGATGTATTTCCACTTGAGAGTAATACTTCAATATTTAAATACAATAGCTTTTAACGAAAAGATATTGTTTAACAATTAGGAATGAAGGTTTTGAAATGTACTTCCTAGCTATCTGGAAGGCCAATTTTTTTATTTATTTATTTATTTTTAAATATGCTTTCAGGATACTGTATTTGTTGTTGTTGGATTTTAATAATGTTCTGCATGGATGACCAATTGTCAATAGTTTAACACAATAGATTTTTCGGAGTCTGTCAACTATGTACAATCTGTATGTACTTAAATAAAATGAAAATATCAAAACTCTATTTCAAAAATCTTAATTAAAAACTGCTGTTGTTTAAGTTTATATACAGAAGTATATAAATACAATTTATGAGTAAAATTATAAAGTGAAAGGTTATAAAAAGAAGAAACATATTTATTACTAAAAATCATACGAAAACATATCCCAAATAGAAAATTCGAAAATATAATATACACACGTATATACATAAAACTGTGCGTAACTGTGCAGTTTCTTGAACTAAACCAAAAGGTATGTAGACTGTATAAATAAACAATATGGTTTCTCTATAGAAGTACATTCCTCTACCATATTATTTACTAAAATCTCACTCTCTAGAAACTCCTTAGACATGATAATATCTTCTGGATATTGCCGAATATTCTTCTATACTGAAAAAACAAAAACTCGCTAGACATATGATAATAGTAGTAGCCATTTGTACATTTGTCCTTCTCACGTTATTTCCAAAATCTCTATCATTCTCCCCACCAACAGAAAATTACATAAAATATATTACGAACTTACATATTCGTACGAAATCGAAATACCAGATAAGACAGAAAAAGATAGTTTTCAAAAAAGTTGTAACATGTTCCGTTTTTAAAATGTTTTAATCATTTACTTGTTATTAGTTAGGTTTTTATTGTTAGAAATATAGCAAAATTTGGTGAAAATCTTGTTTTTTCCATTTCCCAAATACCGTTTTTTTTTTGTTTAACTGTGATTCTCACTCCCTAATCTATCAAAAATCTCTAAGCTTGTGAGTTTTCACTTCAAAAAGATTCCAAAAATGTCTGGCAGAATATAATCATTAAAATAAATAAAAAATCAAATTTTTAAAACAGGAGTATAGCCCTTGTTTTTTTTTCATGTTTCCCAAATACTGTCTTTTTCATTTAATTGTGATTCTCACTCTTTAAGTGATCTATTTATTTTAAATCTTAATTCAATTATTCCTAATGCATAAGAGTTCTCACTTCGCAAAGGTTCCAGAAAAATCTACGGAAATTTAATCGTAAAAAAAAAATTAAATTTTTAAATACTGGAAGATTATTGATTGACCGTGTATAAAGATGAATGGAATATGGTCCGGGTGCGGTCAATATAATCATAAGAAAAAAAAATGAAATTTTTAATATTTTTAAAAAAGGAAGATGGCCCTTTTTTTTTTACATTTCCCAAATGCTGTCTTTTCCGTTTAATTGAGATTCTCACTCCCTAATTAACCTATTTATTTTAAATCATAATTCGCTAATGCATAAGAGTTCTCACTTCACAAAGGTTCTGGAAAAATCTACGGAAATCTAATCGTAAAAAAAAAATTAAATTTTTAAATACTGGAAGATTATTGATTGACCGTGTATAAAGATGAATGGAATATGGTCCGGGTGCGGTCAAAAAAACTCAAATAGTATAATTATACTATTTGAGTTTTTTGACCGCACCCGGACCATATTCCATTCATAAATTTTAAAATATTTTTAAAAAAGGAAGATGGCCCTAGTTTTGTTTCTTTCCATTTCCCAAATGCTGTTTTTTTTTATTCGCTTAGTTGTGATTCTCACTCCCTAAGTGACCTATTCATTTTAAATCATAATTCAATTATTACTAATGCATAAGAGTTCATCCTTCGCAAAGGTTTTAGAAACATCTAAGGGAATATAATAATAATAATAAAAAAAAAAAATAAAAATAAAAAATGATGCCTCGATCTGGTCTGACTTTTTTTGTTAACGGTTAATCAAGGATCTTTCAATTAAATAATTTTAGATAATGAGATATGTTAGTTAAAATTATGCCAAAAGATGTTAAAATCACTCACATCCCACCATAATGCTGTTAAATTTAACTTCTCAATTCTTGTATTAAATTACATCAAATTTATGAAAATCAAGTAATGTCACAACAAAAGAAATGAATGTATGCTCAAGAAAAGGGCTTCGAATCAGTCTTTTTATATAAAACCGTTTATATTAAATTCTTGACAATTGCTTTCTACTCACTTAAGTAGACAACAGGTACAATCATGACCAAACCCAAATGGAGAAGCGATTCCAGATACAGACACTGAATCAATAAAGATGCTCTAAACTAATATGGTGAACTATTCGGATGTTCATTTGGGCAGTTTGACTACAGTAATAGAATGCATTCTCTATATCGCGCGTCATAGGCCCTCCACAGAACACACTACGGCTATGGAAAACGCAAATGCGTCCATCAACATTCAACAGGGAGGAAGTCAATAATCACTGAATTGTTCTCTAAACTGCATTGCGTCAATAGCTATCCAACGTGACTTATAAATTGACGGTAATACGGGCGAACAGTTATTTAGGCAAACAAAGAATAATTTATATATTTATACTGAAAAGAAATAAGTACAATAGCAATAAGAACAATTCAAAATCCTAATAAAACTTAGCGTAAAAAACAATATGGGGAAATAGTGCGCTAAAAATGAATGACAGAAATCCATTGATTTTAGGATGGAATTTTCGAAATTTTGCATTCAAATATTTATTATGTTAATATTATATTTCATTTCAAAAACATATCAAATTAAATAGTGTGTAGAAAAAGGATCACATTTATAAAATAATAAATATGCTTTTTTTTTTTTTTTTTTTTGAGTGAATCTTAATGAAAAATTATAAGGGAGTAAATTGATAACTGCGTGTGATAACTGCTTTCAGTAAAACAATTTTCGCTTACTACTTATTTGTTAAAAACCAATAAAAGAACGATAAGTCCTGATGCTGGGGAGTTTTAGTTTCAGTATTGTCAGGTGGTTTAAGAATACTATTGAGGGTGTATATCATTATCATAAAGCTACAATTGCAATAACTGACATACGCAATTGATTAATTTAATAGTGTGATTCATCGGTAGTAATGACATAGTACTTAACACATGATAAACAAAGCAACGCCAATAAGCGATCCGTAGCGGGCAAAAGAATGAATTCTGAGCCAGTGACCCAGTTGAGATGAGGTAGTTACCTTAATCAAAAAGTCAACATATTCAACAATAGGCGCTAAATAATCACTCTTATCTTATAAACAATTACAGCCGGCGCCAAACTTTGAGGCGTTGGGTAGCTCTCTGTTTGATATTTAAAAAAAATATATATTTACAATTAGTTCAATCAAATGGACGACATCGATAGATAGTGAGCAATAACATTGGATTATGACAAAACGCAATACATCACATATTGACTTGTCCTCTAGTTTATCATTGTAACCAGAAATTTTGTTATAAACCACACAACTGATGACCGAAAGATCGAATCGAGACCATAAGTCAAGATGAAACGCAAAAATGTTAAATAAAAACTGTTTTATCTCCTAATATAGATAATTAAGCATAAAAGATGAAATAAATTTCAATACGATATATTATTGTTTTAATTTTTTTTCTTCACTAAGGATAAATTAAAAAATGATTACTTCCATATCTAACATGCCAGATAACATAAGAAGAAGAAAGAAATAAACACCGGATAATTATCTACATACAAGTGTAACAAGACTAAAATATAATGTTGCAGCATAGTACGATGATTTAAGTAAACCATTTTCTTATATTCTCTCATTTCACGTTTAGATACCATTGTATTCCTTTTAGTTTCTCGATATCAGAAATCATATCAATACCTGTCCGAAACTGTAGAGCAAAAATTAGCTATAGTTAAAACTAATAGCTAAAATCATCATAGATACGACATTTATTTATCAATGGTCCATTCATGAATTTTTGGCCATCTCTACTCTTCGATCACCTTGAAAAGATATTTATAGGACGAATTTTTAATTGTCTAAAGTGAAATTTGGAAATGAATTTCATAATGAAACTATCCGGAATACGTAAGCAGACTAACTTTATTGTCTACGTATTTCTTCACATTTACAAATACTTCATAATAAATTTACAAAAAATTTATTTAAACGAAAAAGAACATTGCTGATAGTAAATATTTACATACAAGATGATTACAAAAATTGGTCATTAATATACCTGACAACATATGTTTGCCCTAATTGAAAAATTTCAGAACTATCTGAAAATCACATCTCTTTTTTTGTGTGTTTCTATATTTTTGCCAATATTTTATAGTAAATATAAAAATAATTTGATAAATCAAAAATATATTAACAATAAAATTTTACATACAACAAAATTAATAAAAAGCAAGCAAACGGAAATTATTGGTCAATAATAAATTAGACAACAAATGTGTTTGCAATTATTGAAAAAAAAACTTTGAAAATAAGATGGATAGAAAATAAGAAAAAAAAAATGTGTTAAGAGCTAGTGATATTTTTTATTCATTATTAAAATAAATGTTTTGGGTAAATTTAAATTAATATTTATACCCCCTAACATCTTTATTTACTAATACCTATATTAATCAAATATTAGATTAATAAAGTTATTATTTTGTAACTTAGAAATATTTAATAAAGGATGGAATATTTCATTAACAAAGAATGAATTATATTAATCAGCACTCAAAAATGAAAAAAGAAAAAAAAACCAAGTGATTTTAAATTATTTTAGGGAGTAGACTAAAATAAGAACAAACTTAAAGCTGAAATTCCTTATCAGCGCCAAAAATCATGAGAAACTACCATATTTTAACTTCCATCAAAATAGTTTAGAGTCTGAAAAAAAGAACCAACGGTAATTATCGTTTAGAAAGAACAGTGGTACTCTTAGAGTAAAGATGAATGATTTTTATTTTTCTTATAAGAAGGATAAAAAATAATAGATTTGATCATTCCTTAATGCATTAATTTACTATTAAAAAAAAAATTGTACAAGAAAATTTCTGTTTGAATTTCCCTCATAACACAGAATATTCAGAAGTTACGTCTCAATTACTTCGCTGACCTTTCCATGAAATTCTGATGAGGCAGGTAATACTCCTAACTAATAGTCATTGCCGCACGACCTCGATGAAGGAGTGGTGCGTGCCGTACCTTCATCTGTCCTGGGTCCAGATCCTCTCCACCGGGGAAGGCAAAAGGTAAATTACACGCGAGGCAGTGCGAAATGCCACACTATCTCAAGGCACTATCTTCATTAACTGCTATCATTAAATCTGCTGGTATGGAGTAGATTAGTTAGAAATATTTTTTCGTGGAGTATAAAAAATAAGAAGAATACATCAAACGTACAGTAATGGCTCATTCGAGTTCAATTTTGAAGCGAAAGAATGGATCATTTATCATTGAATATGAAAATCATAAAATAGAGGATCATAGGCGGCACTTAAGTGAGAAAAAACTCGTGAATTTGCGGTTTACACTCGAGTGGAAAACCTGAAAAAAATCGGTAATTACAAACGGCCATTGAGGTGAGTGGGTACATAAGCGTGTAAACAAAGTGAAAACTAATGGACAAATGCACACAAGCGCTTTTCTAGCATCAGGTTACGTAACGATATCTATAATACTGTTAACAGATTGGAATTTAGATTATATTTTATTTTTTTGTGAATAACTTATAACTTTATAAAAAATAAAAAAAATAAACCTGAAGGTATACTCAAGAGCTTCCCACTAGGTTAGAGATTATACCACTAAAAATTCTCAGAAGAGAATTCTTCCTCACATTTCTACATTTCTCCGCCCTTGAAATTTCATAATAGGTCTAGACTTGTCTTAAAAAACATTTAATTATATCGAGGTGTAGATAGTCTACCATAGATTAATGATTGGAGAAGTTTGTCGGGGGGAGCGGTCAGCAAAGAACAACATAAATAACCAAACAATATTTATTTATTTTATGCCGACGTTTCAACCTGAGTTTCAGGTCTTCATCAGGGCTATAGAACAAGAGAGAGATAACTTGTTAAATTTGTTTGTAAACTATTCCTTTTCAATTGTATGTTTCTCTAAATGTTGTTGTTATCTCTTTTGTTCTATAGCCCTGATGAAATCTTGAAATAAATATTGTTTTGTTTATTTATGTTGTTCTTTGCTGACCGCACCCCCCCCCCCCGACAAACTTCTCCAATTATTTAATTATATCGAGTAGTAGTTAAATCGAACATTGAAAAAGAAACTAAAGCTAGGATCAGAAGGAAAAGCTAATTAAAATGCATACTTTTAATGTTTTATGTTACCTAGGACGAATATAAAAAATACTGATAACAAAGGAGAGGAAGACATATGACTGGCACATATAAGACAAATAGTTCAATTTTAAAAATATGTCCGCCAAAGATCAAAAAATTATAAGAGTAAATAACATTTTATTATTTATCTAATTCGAGTATAACAATTTTTATAGTTTGAGCTCATTAACGTTAGTTCATTCATATAAATATATTCATCACTAATATATCTGTTCTGAACGCGTAAAAAAAGTGGTATTCAATATCCAGTTCTTGGCAAATAGAATAGAGAATAGGGAATTCGCACTGAAGATGTACAGGAGTAGGTCAGAAAATTAACAATACCCTAAAAAGATAAACCGTACAGAACTTTTATAACCCGTCGAAACTCAAATAACATTTTAAAGAATTGTGGACGCCCTATTTCATATACAGCTATGTTAAAGTAAAAAATCTGACTTTTTTAGCAATTAAATATAAAGGGATCATATTGCCAAAAAGTGGTTTTAAGGGGAAAAAATACATAGTAGACCATCCACTTTTATGTTATAACACTATTCTAATATATAATATAGTTCAGGTTTTTTTGTTTATATTTTGTTCTTCCATATTGTTAAAGCTACCTTTGATGATGTCTGTTTGAAGGAAGAAAATGAACAAAAAAAAACTGGCTCGAAATATAAACATTTATTTGGCTATGTTAACTGAAAACAAATAAGTAAAATCAAAATAAAATGTTCAGAAATAAAATAAGAACAGAAATAAAAATGAAAGTATCCTTCATGATAAAATGAAATGAAATGAAGGAATAAACCAAATAAAAAAAAATTAATAAATATATAAAATAAAATATTGCTGGACAATTCTGATCGGTCAGAGACGAGATGGGTCCAGAAGAGAATATTACCGCTCCGAAAGGTCAGAGAAGAAGTTTCCAGGTCCGACAATTTACACAGATAGAGCTTGGTGACAATATCTGACAAACAACACAAAGGCGACTGGGCAGCTGAAATTAGGCCACATATTGTTCTCTTGTTGCTACGGACATAATCCCCAATGACTATTGTTCCTGCATTTAAATATTTACAGTACAATTATAAACATATCTACTTTTAAAATTAAAAAAATCTTCAAATAAAAATAAAAAATTAAAGATTACGATTATTAAACAAATATTTACAAATTAATATAACTTGGCATGAGCATTTTTAATAAACAGCGCCTTAGTATATCCGACCGTATTTGGTTTACTCGTAAATAGTCTGGGCCATCATAACTGACTTTAAATTCGATTTAAGACAGGAAACTGCACGCAGATTCCGACTATTACAGCACTTACTAGACAAGCTGTCTAAACTTCCAACTCATTACAAAAGACAGATCTACATGACAATAATAAGGCCCATCTAGACATACGGAGTTGAGCTTTGGGGCTCCACTAACTCTCGTATCCAATCTTTACAGTCCAAAATCCTTCGTAAAATCCTCAATGCTCATTATTTTGTTACTAATAAAACCATCCATTAAGACCTAAATGTTCCTTATGTAACCGATCTAGCCCGAACCCGATATTACTCCTTCCATAATAAACTCCCTAACCACCCAAACCCACTCGTTTCTAACCTTGCTTCTTCTTCCATTCCTGGCAATCCTCCGAGGCGCCTGAAAAGAAGATGGCCTCGTGACCTTATATTGTAAACTGTTTTTAGAGTTCTGCTACTGGGTAGTTTCTCTACATCCTGTATCATATCATTATGCCATTATGATCAAATTAACTGGTTATATTTTTTTATACAGTTGTAAATATCAATAAATAAATAAAATAAAAAAAATCGATTTAACAATTCTCCAAACCTTTCAGCAATGCTTTTCAAGTTATAATTGGAGTATTAATGATATTAGGGGTATTCATGATCTATGTTAAAGCGTGTTAAATGGAAAAACTCGTGTTAAATCGAAAAAAATTGCCTTCTTTTGCCGTGGTAAAACGAAATAACATTTAACATGGCTGAGAGTCTGTTACTTGGTCAGTTAAATCGAGAATGACGTCACACAATAGACCAGTTGAGATCGCCGCCATATTAGTTGTTGTGACTTTCAATACAGTTGTCAATTAGCTCATCTTCATTCTCTTCTTCACAAGTTTGAAGATCAATAAGACACTCATAAGCTAAACTTTCACACAAATTCTACTTTTCACTCACTCTAGGTATGTTTAATTAATTACTTAAATCAAAACTGAAGGAAACAATAACATGAGGGTCTGGAAGGAAGGTTATAAACATAAGGCTTATACAATAAGTTGCTGAGAAATCCGCTAGGAGCTCTTATACATTTAACATGACATCAAATAGGGCTGCTCACAATCCTATAGTTATAACATTTAACATGGTAAAACATATAACATTTAACACATCATGAATACCCCTATTGTAATAAATGTAAAAAGTTTTAACATGCTAAATGATAAAAATATAGGATTGAGAGCAGCCTAACTTAAAGTCCACGTTATATGTGAAATGAAGAAGAGCTCATAGCGGAATTTTTAGGCAACTTGTTTTGTAATCTAGTAATATTTACGAAATAATAAAATCTCCAAAAGCTTCGTCACACCACCTGTCCTATATCTCACTTGTTCCTTTTCCCCTTACTTTATTATTATTTTTATCTATTAGTTTATTAGAGTTTAAACTACGAGCCTAAGCCTATAAAGCCTATCAGAACGACAACAGACAAAATGGTTTGGAGCTGAATAATTGTTGCGTCATTCTCCCTTTAACAGACCTATTATCAGACTCTCGACCATGTTAAATGTTATATCATTTTAACATACTAAAAGATGATCATGAATACCTCTAATGAAATATTCCCGTCACTTAGAATTTTAATAATGAAACTATTAATTTCGCAATCAGGGTCAACATTAGCTATAGCGAAACAACAAGGAGGTTAATCAGTGACAATGAACTCAGCTACCGAATAAATGTTATTGATTAAAATTGAATTAGTTTTTTTTTCAAATATTTTAATTTAATTACTTTTAAATACAACACAATTATTTTATCTAAGAGTATCATTCTTTTAAAGTGCTTAATAAACAAATTATAAAATCACATTGCGTGATCTGTTCAAGTTGTATTTGAGAAAATATATTTGAACTACTGGGTGTATGTTTTTAAATAAAATTTATAATAGGCACTGCTATATTAACTAAGTTTTAAAAACCAGATTCCAAATGATCAGAAAAAAATTATAGATTGTTGAGGTTGTAGATTTCCAAATGGTTTTACTGTAGGTCTTGGAGGGAGTAAACTGCCAGGAAATAAAATAAGGCCGATCTTACGATGGAATTCAGGGTATTTTTGACAATGCCCATTTAAAAACATCTAATAAATCTATCTTTAGATATGTTACAGTTCCAACATTATTTTTACCGAGCAATGATATATTATTTTTTTATTGAATGATGTAATAGATATTTAAGTCTGTTCTTTGACATCTAACATTTAAAAGAGGTATTTCTAATGATTCAAGATATTATTTATTTATAAAATACTCTTATTAATAAGCTAATATAATGAACATTCAATGAGCCATGTGAATCCCCAACTACATTTATTCCTCCTTAGTATCCAATTACTTACACACACGATGTGTGTATCTCACCAAACAAGTTAGGGGTGTTAGAAATTCCACTTAATGAACATTGTACCAGTTGGCAGACCTAACCAGCAAATCTATAAGTTAGGGGGAAAAATTTCCATCAGCTGAACACGAATTGAAACGTCTAGTTTGTAAAACTAAGGAGAAACATAAATTTGTATTAAGAAATCTCATTTTAGTATTAAGCACCTTATTGTATCATGTCTTAAACGGGAAACTAACTAATGGAGAATAAAATCAAATTGCTAATTCTACCCTAAAGAATAATCGGCATCATTTGTTTACAAGGAGAAATTGACTAACGTTGTTGGAAGTGAAGTAGTAAATATTATGATTTGCCGTGTTAATCTAACTTCTTTTTAAGACGTTTGGAAGATTTTTTTTTTCAAAGAAACGTCTAAGCTATGTTTTCAGGAGAATTACCTTTTTCAAAAACCTACTTTTTTCTCCATTTTTTATGACTACATACGCGGCGGGAAGTTATCTGCAGGTTACTATCCAATTCTAACCATAGGTGGTAAAGTTATCATACATGGAACCGCCACAGATATGAAAGTCGACTTCCAAGGCCAGATTCGTACCGACAGCACTGCATTCACGATCCAGTCTAAATAGGCGCTTTAACTCGCTCTGCTAAGAACGATCATTCAAATATCCACCTAATTCAAAAGTCCTTTAACCGAATCTGCATTATAATTTTCCTTCAACCCATACCCCCTTTTTCCAAAGTCTTCCTCGATTTCTTCCTTTCTACCTCCTTCTTATAATGGTACTTATCACGCGTTCAAAATCTAGAAAAACCTGATCTGATGTTCTTCAGCTGTCAAATCTCAGATAGGTTCTTACAATGATATTCCTAACTTTCTCTCATCATGCCCTTAATTCTTCCCAAATAGCACATGCATATGTCTATAACTAATCTTCAGCGTTTGCTAGGTAGTGAGAGCTCCCAATTCCCTGGCTTATGATGATTGGAGGGAATGAATTGTTGCACACTATTTTTGTGCGATCGGAGAATTTCCTCCTCTCTAGGAATGCTTTCTAAAAATAGTCGTAACACTTTCCTGCTGACTTGCTGTTCCTTTTATTGATATTCTTAACCACCCAGTGAGGCTTTGAGTACTTTGTGTTCAATAACTGCTATGAAAATGAAAATATAACATTGGGGTATTAGAACTATCTCAAATAGACTAAGCAAGTAAAAAATTAAAATTTTATTTCAATTTTCTGGGAACGATTCTTTTAAATTTACATTAAAAGAGCCAATTTTCTTCCACTATTATCTTTGTAAGTCAACATTCTCATAATGTTAGCTTTACGGGATTCATTCGATCATATCTCCGAAACAGTATTACTGTTAATTTTAAGCCTATATCTGTTACAGCTTTTTTAAGCCTAACTTTTTTTCCTAAGCTCTAATCCTATTTACAAACGACACTTACTATGAAACTCTAAAATTGTAAGAAAATAGAAAAACAACGAAAATAATAAAACGATCAATTCGTACCTCCTTTATTTATACAACAAAATCAACAGTAATTACGTTGCACCCTTACACAAACAAAGATTTTTAATTTTTCCAGAACTATAATAAAGTAGATCCAGAGATGGGGAACATGGTACCCCTGAAATACTCAATAAATAAATTAGGCACTCTTCTGTTTTTTATTATGATCTAGAAGAAGGAAAGAAAAAGTCAATAAATTTGATATTTTAAAATCTATTTTCTTTAGATTCCACTAGCTGATAATAGGATAGCACGCCTCAGTTTGTAGAAATAAAATATTTTAAAAACATTTACGAATCCAATACATAATACAGATACATACAGAATGCTAAAATGTTTCATCAGAAAATTTATAGTATTATAATTATACAGTATTATAAATTACATTATCATGTATTACATGACTCAGGTGAACGGTTTCAAAGATTGCTTATCGATAGATATATGTTACTGTCATATTAACCATGTAAGACACGCTAGATTGGCCTATTACTAACTATTAAATAAAAAAATATATACATATAAATTATAATTCTGTATATTTAATAGAAAAACTTGTTCTGAACCCAAGTAAATATTTATTTAAAGAAATTCTAATAGCATAATGTATAATAATTTTTCAAAATTAAGGCCTTGATTGATGCAACCAATGTACGTAAACTAGAGTTATCGATGGTTTTAACACACTGTAAGTGGTCTTGAGATCCACCAAATTTAGTTAGCATTAAATATTTTGAAATGTAATGTATATGTATGAAATAATTTTTTTATGTATAGCAATTAAATATTTTGTAACAATTAGCATTAGAATATTTTGTAACAATCACATCGCCGTCTACCATGTTGTAATTACGTTTATAAAACATTCTTGATTTTTTAAATCATATAATTCTATTTTTTCCTTGAAATTGACTTCTCATTATAACAAAAATACAAATTACGAAATGAATAAATACTTAAACAGTTTAATAAATACTTTAGTTTAGTAAATACTTAAATAAGTAGTTTAATAAAAATATTTAATTTTGAAATTTCCGTTCATAAAATATAGTAATTACACCAGGATGTAATAGACAGTAAAACTTTTCGTGACAAATAATTTTTATGAGAGTATCAGTATAATTTCCCACATTTATACTAACCATTTTTTCTGATGAAAGCTGAATTTAGTTGTGACCTTGGTTTTCGAAGAAAAAAACTCCTCCCATTCTGGTTTAATGTTCCAGGCTGTTTCCAAAATTCCCAACCATTGAAAAAAAATGCTACACTGACTGCAAATGACCAAACAATGCAATATTAGGGCTGGAAAGAGGGTGGGAGAAGATAGTAAAACCATCGATTCCTGTCAATAACTTTTTAAATAAGCGTGAAAGATGTACAGGATAGCTGTCTTGATGAAATGTAACTTCTATCGTTGAAACAACACAGGGTGCTTCTCTTCAAAAACTGCATATACTCTTTTGAGTTACATAGAGTAAAACACAGAGTCAATAATAGTGTCGTCTGAAACCGGTTCAAAGTACAATTATTTTGGTGTTATGATCCCTCTTAAAGAGATTGTGACGTCGCCGTCATTCATCGAACAATGCACAAAGTGAATGATATAAGTGAATGTTTTATAAGAAATGTAATATAGTAAAGATTTCATGGGAACTCGGGAGTGGCGGGTCCAACCTGATTCCCAGTTTTACCATGTTTCTAGATTTAAGTTTTTTTTTTTCAAACGAAAGTTATGGTTATTGATTAAGGTTCATGCCCAATGTAAAAATGTTTGAATAATCCACGAGAATGTTTTAAACTAAGTGCCTCTTCATTAAATAATATTTTTTTTTTACTTACACTCCTCTTTTCTCAAGATAAATACGCTAAGTTAACTATTACTAACGTAGTAATAGTACAATATAACATACTTCTGTTGTACACCACAATAGAAAAATGATCATACATTATCACGACTATGTAATTCGTACCTTTATAAAAAATTAAGACATAGCCTTTAAATCTATTTTTAAAACAGATTAACGCAAGATGGACGTAGAAGCGATCCTCGGAACAATGGTTCGATACAAAGCACACGGCCTCCAACAGAGCACATTTCCTTTCTACAGAAGATAGCCACTCAGAGCGTGAATGCCACCGCTACAGGAAGCTCCAGGTGGCTCTGACGTCTGTTAATGACGTCTTGGTCATCTAATAGGAAATAATAGGGCGGGTGTAGTTAGCATTCAATTATATCATCACATTTTCCTTCATATTATTCCAAGCCAATTTCAACAAAACACATTCCAAGAAGACTAACAACGTAACTAAACATTTAAAAGAAACCGGAAAAAACTACTAATATTTTAAATGAAAAACCGTCATCTATGATGGTCTAATAAATAAAAGAGTTACACTTATCTTATTAACATAACATAAGATATCAGTAATCATAAACAAGTATCTAGGTATCCTGAAATGAGGTGAGATTGTACCATGTGGAGTGAGAATAGGCCAAGTGCTGTTTGATGGCTTGGTATTAGCATTATCCCATGACGAAATATTGGACCATCTTTTAAGATGGTCCAAGTGGCGGGGAAGAATAGTTTTATCATTCAATCTTCCTACAAACACCACGATCAAATTATAATATTCAAATATAACAAAGTATTTTTCTGGTAATCAACAAGTAATATTACAGTAATCTAGTACCAAATAAAAGTAAACATTTTTTAAAAAATAATACACTGTTTCCTCGCTTTGCTAAAAATTTCTTGAAGTTCTTGTGAAATTAAGAATTAAATTTATCAACCGATATTTTAATTCCCCCAATATTTGAATCACATTCAAGAAAAATTTTTAATAAACTTGACAAAGACCGTACGATTTACAGAATAGTGACAGCTCTGTACCCTAAGGGATTCCAGAATTTAAACTATTGATCATCGTCAGTATCATCTTAATGGCTGTCATGGTTTGGAATTGCCATGAAAATACTACTTTATGTGGTGAGATTGTACCACTTCTTATTTTTGGTTCTGTCAGCGGCGTACCGACCATTCGGTGTCTTGAGCGGATTTATTTTCCAGAATAAACCGTACTTTTCAATTTAACGACAATAACGTTCTCATCTGATTTTTTTTAAAAAATATTATTTATATAAAAATTTTTATATTCGATAAATAATGATTTTTTGTAAAAGTAAGAGGCAATATATGACAATTACAAAGAAGAAGAAATGGTGGCCTAATCTCACCCAACTTGATAGGTCTACCTTTTGTGAAAACTAAAAATTCACAGTTGCCAACCCCAATCACTGTTTTTAGTCTCTGAAATAGAAAATAGAAATATGTACTACCTTTCTGTACCATAACCACTTGAATATTTCGGAGAAAAAAAGGGAATATATTAAAAACACCTCAAGAACTGGCAGTTCCATCTCATTTTATGGTACATTGTAACCAAAAGTTTTGATGTTATTCTGCACATTTGACGATCATAGATTAACTGTACCATAGAAAAAAAAAACTTCCAATTAATAACTGAACTGATTGTTCCTATTTGTACCAGAAACTGGTATTCGTTACCTTAGACTAACTTTAATCATAATTATCACAACTGAAAAATGGCTTAAAGAGGACCTAGCAATCCTACTTTTATACTATCACCATAATTATCTTATTTAACTGTTATTTAAAATAAAAGTGACACTCATGACTGCTCACTGATATCGACTGTTTTGCAAACCTATAGCGATCACGTGTTGATATCCTGCTTTGCGATTCCACACCAACAATGCTTGATCAGCAATATATGGAGAGCAATGTTGGACAAGGACCTTTTCTTTCAAAAATGTTCATTATTCCGTTAAAGTAGAAACACACATTAAACAATAGAGTAAGTTAAAAATGTAACTAAATAATTTTAATTTATTTTAAACTTCATACATAATTAAATTAATATATATTATTTTAACTAATGCCACTATGGCAGAAAATATAACACCATCAATTCGTTCAGAAGAATTTCCGTTCTGAAGATTTGAGTTATTTAACCCTTATTTATTGAAGCAATATTACATAGAAATAATAATAATGATATAATAAAATAATAATAATATATATAAATAAGTTTTTACATTAAATGAATATTTGCGATGTATCAGGAGCACCGACATAATCTTTTTTGAATAATTTTCCACTTGGTGTGGATTTACAGAACTAGGAGTAAGTCTCATTCGATTTAGCAACCAAAACTTGTATACAACATCCCAATCGACTTTTATGTTAAATTCACAACTGGATCTATTAGCCAATAAATAGGCTGGTAACATCAACGAGCTTGTGCCCCAATGTGCGTAGTTGTGTAAAAATAGCAATCTTTAAAGTAAACACTCTCTCCATTATTTGTTATTCACATAACGATAACTTTTTTTTTCCATTTTATAACATATAATTTTATTTATCTTTCATTTATTTATATTTTCCAAGAACCTTACCATTCAAGCACCATTGTCAACATTGTATAAAGAAAAACAAGGACTACGACACTTCATCCCACCGTCCGAATATACAAGAGCAATTTTAAGTGAATAAAGTAATAAATAAAAGTAGCTGAAAAATTCCTGGTTAAAAATAAGAAATCTAATTGTCAAGACAGCATAATATTAGTTTTTATTTATAATTTCACTTTTAAGAGCTAAATCACTATTACATAGTTATGGATGTGTTCATGATTAAATTTTTTTTACTATTAATTTTATCTACTTATTTTTCTTTAATTTTTTTGTCTAAACATTTGGTCTGAATAACAATGGTATTGTATAACAAATATAGTTATGTTTTTTATTATATTACTTAGATAATATAAAATTAATTTAAAACAAAAAACACTAAAATTACTCAAAATTGGAACAGATTTTAATATTTGAGGCACTCGGTTGTAAAGCATGGTATCTAACATTTATTGTGAATTGATTTTTTGTTATAACGTGACTATTTAGGGTCCGGCATTCTAGATTTATGGAAAAATTTTAAGGAAATTTGTATTCAGTTGGTATTACGTTACGGTGACTCCTGGTTGAAAGTAAAATATTACAATTAGTAAACATCTTGACAATAGAAAATTTTTAATTTTTTTAGTTACCATGTCTCATTTTTAAATAAATAGGGATTTATTTAACTAAAAAAATTTCAAAAACACAATTTATGTAACCTTTGTAAAGTTGTTAATTAAGTTAGGAATGACGTACAAAAATAATCTCCCAAGATGATATTAATTTAAATAAATTTTTATATAAATTATTACTAGAGTTAAGAGCTCAAGCTTACCTCTTAACTTCGTGAAGTATTATGAAGAACACTTCTTACCTGCAAAAAAAATAAAATAATAATAACAAATATCTAAAATTTAATAACTCCAAGCTTTCATTCAAGTTTACAAATATTCCATATGTGGATGGTATTATTACATTTCAAGATATATTAGTTATAAAATTTGACTTAATTATTGCAAGGGGAAAAAAAAAAGTTCTCTAAATTGTATTCGTATAAACACAGCCTCCCCTCTTCCCTTTATTCCAAAGGTTTGGTGACGACTTTTGTAAAATATTTTTTAAATTATGTAGAAAATGGTAAGGGTTGCATTCAAAAGAGAAACAATAATAGATAACAACTATTTATTTTCTGACGTTTCGTCCCACTTTGTAGAGCTTCATCAGGGCTTAAATGATGAAAAAAAAACTAAGAGCATTTTGACAAGAACTACAAAATAATTTATAATTACTACAACTTAATAATGTAAATAATTTACCTTTTTTTTATCTAATTATCTATGTCAAAATGTTTTGAGTTTTTGTCGTATCTTTATAGCCCTGATGAAGCTCTACAAAGTGATTTATAATCTATAATTTATAATTTGAAATTATACGATCAATTATTTGCATATATATAATTTTTGTTATTGATTAGTATTCCATTCTGACATTGCTAATAGAGCTAAGAGAACACCACATTTGCACAATATTTGCAGATGATAATAAATTAAACTAAATGTAAAATAACATCTTAAACACGTCCATTACTATATAAAATATTAGCAATCAGCGTTTGTAATTCCGAACCAAGCTTATTTCCCAACTTGTGAAATAAAAGCAGGACCAGAAGTTCTTTCTCGAGGAACCGACGATGCTGAAAGCCAGTGCGGGCTGAACGAGGGTACAAGTCGCAGATATTATTATTTACAATAGGTCTCTGGGTCACTGCCGTTTCAACCTTCGGAGAGGATTGTAGGGATGGGTGAAGGAAGGGATCGCGCTAAGAGCTTATAACGCTAAGTGAATTTCTCATCGAATATGGTGAATTTTTTATTTAATAGGGTCTGAGACAAATGGTATATTAAGGGCAAGCTGTAGGCTATTGTTGGTTACATATTAAGGAACATACTATTCTGATGACTTTGAATTGAAAGGATTGATATTAGAATTTCCGATTGATTTTAGAATTTTTGGTTTGTTAGGGTGTCTTTCTTGATGTATAAAAGGCTTTTGATCGAGTCTGGCACCCAGGAATGATATAAGATCCGTAAATTCCTACCCCCTACTTTCTCATTATCCGTTCTTATCTCTCCGACAGATTATTTCAAGTGAATTACACCAGCGCTTATTCACCCCTATTCCGTCCGTCTACTGGTGTACCTCAGTGTAGTATCCTTGGTCCTACCCTTATATAGTTTTCACAGATGACATACCAACCCATCCCAACACTAACCTCACCACGTATGCCGATGACACATATCTATTGTCAGTGAACAATGCTCCTTACATTGTACCCTCCAATCCCACATCACCACCCTTGAAGAATGGTACCAAAATTGGAGGATTAAAATTAATTCCAATAAATCCCACCAAATCACATTTACCCTTCATCGTAAACCCATGACCTCTTGCCCAACAGTATCCTTTAATAATACCCCACTTATTCCTGTCGAACAGATCCATTACTTAGGACTACATCTCGACAAACGACTGACATGGAATCCTCATACAAGACTGAAAAGACAGGAAACTGCTCGTCGATTCCGACTATTACAACATTTACTAGACAAACGGTCTAAATTGCCAATCCATTACAAAAGACTGATCTATATGACTATTATAAGGCCTATCTGGACATACGGAGTTGAGCTTTGGGGGTCCACTAAACATCAAATACCCCCCCGAATCCAATCCTTACAATCCAAAATCCTTCATAAAATCCTATGTCACTATGTCACCTACAGCAAATTGTTGTATATATTTTTATACAGTTGTAAAAAAGAGAAAGAAATGCTTTATTCATTCAAGCTGCCCAAATACATCGGGTTGCTACATTACACAGCATACTGATCAATCGGATCGGATTGATCGGACATATATATTAAATAAATTATTTTAAAAAAAATAATTAGCAGTTCTCCACAGAAAAATATTTTTTATTAACGGATTTTAAACGATGATAACAGTATTATTATGTTTTAAAATAGTTTTCGTTCATTATACTACTTTTTTTAGTAACGAAACAGGGTATATAAGTGGTATGTTCCTACAGGAGAACCAAGTTGGAACCAAGAGAGACAGTTGGAAGGTTTTTCCTCTATTGATGAGAAACACTAATTTTATCAAGGAAATGTTCTGCGTCTAACATTGTATATCCTGTTTTCTCAACATAACAAATGTTTTTTCCTGTACTTAAATAGAAAGAGATTATTTAACTTAAAAATCGAATAATAATTTGAATAAAAAATCATAACGAAATTTCTCAACGATGCGTGTACTAATTTTGTTTTCAAGTATCTGAAAATAGTCATCTTCCATCAATTGTACCTGCAGACAGTTACCTGTAATTTGTAATTAAATAACCTATTCACTTCAAACCAAGCATAATTATTACTTAATGAACTTAATTATTGTTTCCACATGCACTTGAAATTTAGGAGGAAAGAAGCTCTAAGTTACAAAAATAAAAAAATAAATTTGATCTTACACATAATTATCGAAATTCCGTATTGAAAATTTTAATAGGTTGGGCAATATAATTATAAACAGTTAAAAAAAATTAATAAAACAGTATTTTTTTTTTTTCACAGCAGGTTATTTCGGGATAGAGTACGATACTATCAGTGTTTTGAATATTTATTAACTAGCTCTTACCAAGAGAGAAAAACACAAACAAAAAGTAATTAGCCAATTATGAAATTCTTTAGAACGCATTGACGTCATATCCTACCGAAAGTGATTGTGTTATTTCCGCAAACGATATGCTGCTTAAAACTGTTGGTACAATTGAATTGAAATACAAACATAAATATTACATAAAAACAACAAATATTAAAATTTAAGATACAATATTAATAAATAGTAACTTAATGTATAAAGTAAAATTAAATGCACATTCGAAATAACGTAATAATTTTGTTGTTTTATAGAATAATTATATTAATTTAGATTTTCACGACCTAAACTTTATCTAAATGATCTTTGCGTTAATTTTTTCTCTTAACTGATCGATGATAAAATCTCGTTTTAATTGAAAACGGTTTATCAGTTCAATATAACTCGAGAAATCAAGGATGACCATAATAGGATGCAATTTTAGAAAAAATACTCTCACTAATTTAGATTGTCCAAGAAGGTTATACCTATGTTTTATATAGGTATAATAATAATTAAAAAAAACAAGCGAGGAGCTGAAAAATAACACAAAATTTGAATGTGCGGATTTGGCCATAACAAGATAGAAATCGTTCCATAAGCTCACTAACCATCCAACCAACTTGTTTCTAACCTGCCTTCTCCTTAATTACCTGAAAATCCTCTAAGGAATTTAAAAAGAAGATGGCCACGAGATCCTTTACTCTAGAAATGATATTGGAGTTCTATTAATGGGTAGATTCTCAACATATCTGTATCATGCATTGCATAACTCACATCACATCTACTTGTTGTGAATATTTTAATACAGCTGTAGATATCAATAAATAAATTATAGAAAATGTATGTATATGATAATTGATCAGAAGTAATATATTCCCACTGATTTATTGAACTTAAAATTTACTAATTAATTATCATTACTATTAATAAATAATTTTATATTTATATAGATAATACAATTAAAAACTTCCCCTACCGGGTTCGTATCATTAAAGTTAGATTATGGATCTTCGAGACATCTTATAATGAATTTACTAAGGCGAAAAATGTCCGTTCGTAACAAATTTTAATCATGAGGAAATATAATAGTCCAGTAAAAAAATAAATTAACCTAGACGTAATTGTAAAATGATTTCTCCCAATGACTTCTATTCAAGAACTATTTGCAAAATACAATAGTAAAAAGTTTACATCGAGTTGAAGCTCGTTAAATACTGCAAAAAGTAGTTTATAATGATCATCTTTCTAAGAATAGAATTTTTTATGATATATGCCGATATAAGTTGAAAATAGCTTTTTTTCCCGTTTTCTGGAATAAATATATCGGATTTTGGAGAACATAATCTCAGGAATTATTGAAAATAAAGAACTCTAATAAGGCTCAAATTCAAGCAAGTCAAATGTTTATAATGATATTTCAGCCAATTTCAATACTTCACGAGTTATTGGCAATAAAGCTAAAAACATTTGGTGGCCATTTTGAAAAATCTTCGATATTAGTGTCCCGGACAAACAGGAAGTCGTAAAATTTTTACTGTCGTATCTTTTCAAAACTTTCAACGTAAGAATCCGTTTGCAGAGATTAGCTACAGTTACTTCTAGGCACAGATAAATTGTAAGCTATTTTTACTGGACTATAAACTGGGTATGATTCACAGTTTGTTTTGTTTGAGTTATATATCCACATTATTTGTGGTCTCGAGATGTTTAAGTTTATTTCATTCTTTAAATGCAACCACTGCTAACAGCCATTTAATGTTTATATAAAATATAATATACACATTTCTGAATTCCATTACTATTCGGTACTGATTAATTATTTTTACAGAGAAAACTGGAATATCGCACAGAATGAGAAAATATAATTTAACGTAAAGGATTAAACAAACATTTTTTGAAATATTGTCAAGTAAATGTTTATTTATTTACAAATCACTTCTTGAAGTATTTCTAGCACTAAAAAAATCTTATTATAAAATTAAACCGAAAAAATTAAAACTAAGCATATAGTTTATTTCATATACAACTATTTTGGTAAATGAAATAAATAATTATTAATTAAATTGGGTAAGTTTTTCAATACTAAAACAAATAAGAAAATTACCTAAAATAGAATTTGAAATAAAATGAGAATATGCCTAACCTAATCTGTGAGGTAGTTTAAACTATGTTTTGTTGATAAGATGATTGATAGTAGAGTAGCAGAAAGTTCAGATAGAAAAAAAAACATAATAACTAATAATAAGTAAAATAATAGACAAAATTTAGTAAAACTTTTTTACTCCAATTTTTTTTTTTAAATTGTCTTCTTTATTTTTGTTTCTAACCCCCCCTTTCTAACTTATGCGCAAGTTAAGATAAAATATCCTTTATGTATTTACAAATTATTCGAACTATTTTAAAACTTTCGTTATCATTATGAAATGATTTCAATTCATCATATTTCTAAACATTTTGTCCCACATATATTCAAAATTATAAAATACTTGGTTTGAAGTTTGCATAAAAATGATTTTTGCATATGATTTATGTAAATAAAGCGTAAGAAACAAAGATCAAGAATATAAGAAAAAAATTGGAATAAAAATGTTTTACTTTATATTGAAACTTTTATATCAATAAAATAAAAAAAAAACTAACTTTTTCTATTTTAATAAAAGGTGTTCAGTCTCAACTTTTCTTCTTCAAGCACCACAGACCTTGGAGGCCCAAGAATTCGCGCGATGATCTGTAGTACATCGCGAGTTCTTGACATAGGGTGGGTTCGTCACTCCCAAGCCTGTCTTTTTGAGTGCCACCCACTGGCTAACATACCTCACATATGCCTGGTGGGGGGGGAGGCTGAGTGAGTATTGTGCAATTATTTGTTACAAACAATCCCGGGTAGCGCCGGGCTCGAACTCACAGCCTTTGGGTTGGTAGACAGGCGCGTTATCACGCTGCCACCATCGCCCCTCTTTTAGTTTCACTTAAATCTACAATGTTTAGGCTTTTTTGACTTTCAAGAGGATATCTATTAATTAAAAACTTCAATTACAATCTAATTATTAAAAATTATTTTTTAATATTCTGAATTATAAATTATCATTTTAAAATAACAAAAATTACTAACTTAAATTTAATATTGTAGCTTCGAAAAAGTTATAAAAAGCTTTCAGACTATTTTGCTTCTGTCATAAACAAAGTAGCCAATTGAAGCTACAAAACATAATTAATGAAGGGAGACCATATTAACTTATGTTGTGTTAAATGACCTTTTTGTCTACTATTTCACTAATTATATATTTTTTTTCTAATTACAATATCTGCTAATCTATTATCAATCTCCTAATCATTTCTCTTTGTTTAACCAACCTCACTGACCATGTTTGGCATATTATCATTTTATTCCAAATTCTATTTAAGTAACTTTCTCATTTATTTCACTATTAAAAAAAAACAACCTTAATTATAAACTATTTACCTCGAATAAAACAATTTTAATTACAAATTAATTTTACTTAACATTTCAGCATAATGTTGGTTCAGGTTTTATGGTTCTGATTTGAAATTAATCGTACAATCAATATTTTCCTATATATATAAATAGCTTCCAGCATTTTCCTCTGTAAGTATTATTTTCTTTGTGTAAAACCATTTCATTTCAAAAGAATAACTATGCTCATGTTTATATATGTTTATAAACTATATGGACACTTTGTATTATAACTGAGAAACCGAACCAGACCCGAAAAAGAAATCAAATTATAAATAAAACTTATTATTTTTATTATAACAGTTTGATTCGTTTCTTGCATGTACGAATATTTGTTTTCGTTAGTAAGACAACAGTATATACATTCATAAAATTACATTATATAGAAAAATAGTATAAGGTAATGCATTAATAAAGTATCGAGAGAAAGAACCTACTGAAAAGCGGAGAAATGCTGAAGAAATAAATATAAATTATTGAATTTACCTTTCAAACGAAACCTTCTTCACATGAGAACTTTGCAATCAAACTAAGATTTTAATAAAACAGGCTACTGTATTATTTCAATCTTGTAAATACTTCAATTATAACGTAGCGTCTGATGCATTAAAACTTGAAGCCATTTGACTACGTTAATTCCTTCACAAGAAATTGCCAGCGAGTCAATAAAAACATCTTTAGTCGAACCAATTGATAATAAAAAGTTGTATTGATCTAATTTAGATAAATTTGTTTTTAATCCCTAATGAATAACAAATAAAAAACCTTAATCAAAAGAACCGACCTAAACCAAACAACGTTCATTTAGGAACAACATAATTTTACTGAGAAAAAAAAAATCAATTTTCTCAATTTGAATAATAACAGGTTTGGGAAACATCTTATTTTCTGAGGTCGTTTATGGCTATGCCTCCATTATTAAATTAAAGATATCTCTCCATCTCGATACATTACGCGATACCTAGATTTATCGATCGCCGCGCCTCATATCGAGTTATATTTAATATGTAATGGCTTATCTTTACGCTCGATCTAAATTAAGAACTATAGCCCGGTTTGGAGAAACGCAAACATTTAATAGAATTAACCACATGCAATTAGCGGGTCGGAGGTCAGGCATCCAGTGTGGGAACACTGTCCCCCACTGTAACTGGAACATCACTTCCAGTCATTTCTTCAGCTCGGCTAAGTCCATTCTCACGAACGGTCGATTAAGAAGCAAAAGATGATTCGTCTTACACCAAAGAAGAAGAGGACCTCTACACTTCGGAAGATCTAGAGGTGAAAGGTAGACAAACAGTTTATATCCTTCAGTTCCGATGTTGTTATTATGCGAAGATGCTAAAAAATTGCGAGCAGTTAACAAAATATATAGTAAAAATTTCGAAATGAATATTTCGTGGAACGAGAGTTGGAGTGATGATACAGAATTCCAAAGCACGACTTCCTACTACTCACCCATTTATTTCCAAATTGTAAACGACCTATGAGAAGTGGAGAAGATGCGAAACTAATATCCTAAAACCTGGAATACTTCTTGAGTACTAAGATGTCTTAACCTAGAACAATCAAATTAGTATTGAAAATTAGAAAAAAAAAAACCTCTTGATCAAGATTTACGTCACTCAAGTCCGCTTAAAATGCATTAGTGGAACTGAGATTGTGGGGACTGCTTTTGAATAAACAAGTATACCACACTGGTAGCTTTTTGTTTGTTTTTCAAGGAAAAATTAGCACCCAGTATTGCATCAAAATGAGGTTTCATTTAAATAATTCGTCCATATATTCTGATTCATTTCCCACGATAGAATATTTGATTCATTGGCACAAAGAATGAATTCAACCTAAGATCAAATGAACTAAACAACTAATGAAATCCATTCGAAAAAAAAAACTATTAAAAAGTTACAGGGGACAGTTTCTGATAGGCCTAATACGCATGTTGCATGCAGTCTCTATGTCCCAGTTGAACCCTACCTATGTCCGAATCATTTAACAGCAATAATCTGTAAATATTTTGGTTGGTCAGTATTATAGCAGGGGTTCCTCGCCAGAAATGGGATTATTAGGTCCATTTTTATGCATCTTTTTTTAGTGAGGATGTGAATCCAACTCTTGGCCATGTTGTAGAAGAAATTGTGAATTTAAAATTAAAATCCAGTAGCCCATCAAATCCTCCGTTCTATTCTGGAATAAATGATCGCAGACATAAATGTGAATTTCGTCTTATCAAACTGACTTGACTTAACCATAGCAATTTTTTATCCACATGGAAACCTTCTTTCAAGCTTCCTTTGAAACTACGCGGTAATCTTCCGACGAATTTAACATAACTGTGATAATTATAGCACTCATGACTTCAGCCTTTGCCAGAATTGTATTTAGGTAAAATTTCTGCTCATACCGTAAAATATCGAACTATTTTAGAAAAGGTTTATGTAAGTATTTCCCTTTTGTGTGTTCACTCGAGTGTTTATCGCATTACAGCAATTGTTTTTTAATGTTATTTTTCTTTTTAAGTGAAATTACAGCAAACTTTTTTTAAATGTTAATTTTCGTTTTAAGTGAAATGTAATCGATCAAGTACGAGAACATAAAAAACTTGTTTGACATACGATTTAAGATTTTGTTAAATACCTACGAATAACTCTAAAATGCACTTATATCTATATAAGCGTTCAGAATGTATTTGATCCATTTTTGACTAGTCTAGGTAAGTTAACTGTCAAAATAATCTGCTTAAAACAAAAATCAATATTTTATAATTATTTTCCATTTGAACTAAGTAAACTATTAAAATTAAAAGTATCTTTAATGTAGAACTAAAGTTAAACAGTTATAAGAATGTTAAACACGTAACAGCAATAACACATAAATTATAATGAAGTAATAGCAGGCTATAGTGGCATTTTATATTGCAGTGCTATCTAGCGGCCGTTTGGAAAACTACATTCTGAATATTTATTTTTTAATAGCTACATGAAATGAAATACTTATACACGTTTATATACATTTTATATGTAAACAAAAACTAAAAAAAAAATCATAAGAATACTATTAAAAATTTTTTAATAATAAATCATTAACTACTTTGGAATAATACTAGATAATTTTTAAGGTAACAACTACAATCCAATATAAACAATTGTATACAATCCACTATAAATAATTAAGATTAGAGCAAAGTAACTAAAAATATATTATGTATGTTTTATTTTTAAAAAATAGAGGAGTAAACATTAAATCAGATCATTATAATATGTAAATAAATATAAATATTAATGTCTAATAATAAAATTTAAATGATGCTGAGTGTTGTAGGTAGTTTACAAAAATTATTTATCTATTTAATGAACAATTCTTAATATCTTAATTTTTTTATTGTTTTTATAACAGCCATCTGAATCATCTTCCTGATTTATCAAACGGTCAACCATCACTACACAATACAATAATTTATATCCTTATGTTTGGTAATTATTTTGTATAAATAATTAAAGAGAACAACAGATTAATTTATTATTATAAATGAATATATTTAAAATGAAAAGTTTTTATTTTACTTTAAATTAACTTTATTTTTCTTAATTTCAATAATTTATTTATTTTTCAATTATTTGATCTATTTTCGTAAAGAATCGAATTTGTATTCAGCTAATTTAATATTTTATTATGTATTTATTTTTATTATAATTTATTTCTATTAAGTATTTATTGTTACTATAAATACACAATAAATGGTTATATGGTAGCATTATTAACTTGAGTGTAGCAGATTTGACTATTTGATAGTAAGAAATAATATATATCATATTTTAAGACGACTTAAGAAACATAACAAAAATATAGATAAAATACTATAAATAAATTAAATTATACTAATATGAATTTTTCATCTAAAATCAAAATCTATTAATGCTTTTGAGAAATGGTATTGCACAACGATTAATCTTTTAACTATAATAACTTTTAAGGGGACACCAGTAACTTCAAGAGTGATAGTGGATTGAATTTCCAATTTAAAGTTTATTAAAGATAGAATAAAGTAATACAAATATTTTGATTGAACATAGAAATTTAACTAGTATTTAGGATTGACTCAATGAAATGATTCGATTCTGTTAAGCTTAGTGAGTTATTTGATTTGAATACTAAATGAAAAATATTACAGCAAAACATTTGAACCAAACCCATGTTGAAATCATTTGTAAGAAACAATACATCATAGCTATTATCCATTTTGAAATAAGCACTAATCAAGAATAAATATAATTATTTGTAGTCACATAAACTGCAAATAATAGACTTGACAAAGACTATTCATGATGCATCTTATAAATAAGATTGAAATTAAACGGCCTTTTAAAAAAAAGATACAATTAAAATTAACACTAAATAAGTGATTTTATATTTAAACTCATAACTACAGTTAAATTATTTTTATAAAACAAAAAATTGATAGTTGGTCAATCATAACAGAAAAAAATAATACCATAACATAATGTGTCCTAATTGAATCTAGTTGAAATTTCAAAATTTATTCAACTTCAGATTCTTATATTGTGTTGCGCTAATCAGATAAAATGGTACTTCAAAAATATAGAAATAATAAATAATATAATAGATTAAAAAATTTGTACAAAACAATTTTTAAAAATCAGAGCGCAGTAATCAAAGAAATATTAATGGTTAATTTGATGATTGAATATTTATTTAATTTGTGAATAAGAATAAAAAATAAGAATCAAGAATGATGTTAGTACTAACAGCTGCCAAAAGATGGTAGCAGAGATCACGAGTTAGACTATACCCGCAACACTTTTCGGAGTTGCATGACTGTGGGTCTCACAACGGAAGGCGTTATAAAAGAATGTTCCAACTTGGCTGATACTATTGGGGGAAAAAAACACAATTTTAGTTTAATTTTCAGGGAGGTAGAGATAGTAACTTTAAAAATTGTAAATAATTGTTTTTTTAATTTAATTTTAATTAGTTAATTGTTTTGTAATTATTTTGATCTAACAAAAACTAAGCATAATAATAACGATGTAAAACTCAACAATAATTTTAGAATATTTACACAGCTAATTTATCATGGAATATTAGTTTGTCAAAAAATTCTTGCAAATAAAGTACCACCTTACGTAATGAAAGAACCTAAATAGTTTTCTGAATAACAATAATAACAAAAATTACTTTTCAGAGGATACAAAGAAAGTTAGAATTAAAATAAAAATGAAAATTCCACAACAAAAAATTACAATGTGTAAAATGTAAATATAGAACCACCTTTTTCTGCTGTTTTTAAATTTACGACTCGTAACGAGAATTCATTTTTGGATATTTTTTTTTTTTTACATTAATGTTTCTAATTTCTAATTTTTCACTTTGTCATTTTATTTTATTAGAAGTTAGTGACCTTACAATATATCAGGAGTGGCTAACAAGTCAATCGCGAGGCCAATTTGAGTTGATTGTTGATCGCTCGCAATGTCTGTGGTGGAGTACCATAGACTTAGAAGCGATTGTAGAAGTAATAACTTTTTAGCAATAGTTTCAGACATATTTTATATGAATACAACGTTATTCATTATCTATGTTCTTTTAATTCCCTTGGACGTAATTTTTTTTACCCTTTAAAAAAGTATTTTTGTTTTTAACGTAGGTAGATAAGCCGTACATCTGTATCTCATTACGTTATGTACTCAGCGAGCTATTGATAGATTAGCAAAAAGTAAATGATACGTTTTCATGCCCCTCCCCCCCCCAAAAAAAAGTGAAAGTGATATATTGAGATGAAATTATCAGCCATACTGTGAAGCTTTATAACACATTTTTCATATTTACGAACAAATAGTACAGCAATTTATACGTTTCAATTGATAAAAAAATTAAATTACATTTTAAGTAAAATCTATCTTGAAAAAATGTCGGAAAATCGATTTTTTTAGGTAACGCATATACGGAATGCTGATATCAAAAGTTGGTATGGAAATTTATTTTCTTCACCATATCTTGAAAACTTAATAAGTGATATAAAAATAGCTTTGAACACATATATTACTTATCCACCCATACCTCGCTGGAATGCACCTGCAACTGGAACATAATATGCATTTTACACCCCTTCTTCTCCCTTAGATTACTCCTATAACAACAAGTCGATCGCGAAACCCTTATAAGATAAAAAGCATAATCACGGCCATTTTATAGCTCATACTCCTTTTTACCACATTCTTGAAATGCATAAAGGAGTATAAGATTATTTATTTGAATAGATCATATATACAAAATTATATAATCAAAATAATAAGATAAATAAATAAAAAAGCGAGGTCAAGTAGTAACATGCCATGCACTTAAGAACTTACCTTCTTCCTGTCGGCCTGATGATCAGCGATGCCGAGGAGACAGTCGTCGCAGCGACAGAGCTCGGAGCCGATGGAGCTGCCGAAGGAGGCGGCGCTGTCGCTCGAGTCCGTCCTCACTAGCTGTGCCCGCTCCATCTTGGCGATGAGGAGCGACTCCATCAAGGACCGAGGTCGCTGCTTGTCGTCGTCCATGGCGCGACTGGATCTGTTGGAACTTGTCATGTAGAAAAGGAATGGAATGGCTACGGATCTGAGGTTCGAAAGCATAAGTCTACATCAAAATAAAAAGGAGATATCCCAAAATTTACTATATTTTTATCAATGTAAAAAATAAAAACTTTCATTACAAATCAGCAGGATACCATAAGCTTAGAAAACGCTTTCGAACCTTTTGACGTCGTAGCCTCGTAAATATTTCAAACTTGGACTCGACCTCTCTCTTCTTCGTTTTCCTTCCAAAATGAATTTTGAAACAGCCTAAATTATTTTTAAAAACACTATTATTTCAAATCTTGTCAACTTATTCTTTACAAACATAACTAGGGTTATGTTAGCGGAAGATGGTTAAGATTTCACCACTAAAGGAATAAGAAAAAATAAAGAGAGCCATAGCTACATTTTAATTAATACATTTTCAATATACCTTATTAAATAACCAATTGATGATTAACGACAGAGTAAATATATAAAAAATAGTTGTTAGAGTGAGGGATTTTTCGCAAATAAAAAACAATTGTCTTCCCCAGAGTGAATTTTCGTTGGTTCGGGTTAAAAAATAAAAATGGAGGACCTGATAAAAATATAAAAAAAGAAAAGTAATGAAGAAAATTAAATAATAAAAAATAACCTTTCAAGTGATACTCATACAATTTAATAAAATTAAAATACGAACAATGAAAATAAAAAAATGAATCGTTTCCCGTTATTACAAAAATAAAAGAGTTAATTGTGAAAATAAAATCTTTGGATATATGCACATAAAAAATTAAGAGAATTTTCTTTGTACAAAAAAAATATAGTATTTCAGTTAGAAAGAAGAAAAAAAAAAGGAAACAAAACAAACAAAATATGAGGCTCCAAGAAAGAGAAGAAAAACAAAAAAGGCACTTACAGATGGCCGGGGGTCAATGTGCGCATATCGATAACGTTCTCAGTTCCACTCTCAGCCTAGATAAACGTCTTTGAATGGTTGTTGAGTAGATTGAACGTTGGGTGAGGGCTACTCAGACAGAGCCCCAAAAACAAGAGTAAAAATTGTGAGTCAAAATTGTGAGACAAAAGTCAGTCCGCTCCAAGCTCTGCTAATCCTCACTGCAGACTGCACACTGCTTTATCAGCCTGTTTTCAGGCTGTAATCCAATTGGAGTTCGCAATGTTGTTATGCCATACCGCAGCGATGTATTTCTACTCGCATCACAACAAACCTCCTTATTATTAAAAAAAAAGAAATTATAATTAACCAAAAGACAAAACAAACCAATTGGAAGTAAAATGTAAATAGATAATAAAATAAATTGAACTTTTTGCTTTAACATGCCGCCCACCAAAAATGAAATTTTTACAAACTCCCTTCCTCCGGGAGTAGCAGTGAAAGATGAGTAATTTCTTCTTTGCCCATACATGCCTCCAGCACACGAGCTACTTACCATGGAAAAGGCGGAAATAGAGGGTATCTTAAAAGGACCAATGTGCCCGCGAAGATGAGTTATTGCGTGGTTTTGTCTTTCGTTGAGGCCAGTTGTTCTGAAATCGCCCGTTCGCTCATTAAAAGTAAATATTATATTAAGGAAGAGCATTTAATACTTTTTTTTTTCAAGATGGCTCTTTGTATGATTGACACTATAAATATTATTTTTAATAAGTATGCGATAAGAGAAAATAATAATACAGGAGATAATAGAAGGATATAGAAATCAGTTTATCGGGACCCCGAGTCTGCCACCGAACCGGTTCACCATGAATTAATTTGCCAAACCTCACATTCCTTTTTTACATACCATATCTTAATTAGAGCAAACATTTTGAGAAGATTTGAGAACGGTTTGTATTTAATTAAAACGTTTAATACAGATGAACCGCATTATATCCCTTCTTCTTACATTGAAACGCTACTTCTTAAATCGTTACTTCTAAGTTCTATGAGGTTGAACGAATCCTGTTATCCATTAGGGTTAAATAGGTTTTACTCAACAAACGAACAGACTTAAACAGTAGCAAAAAGAAAATCTAATGGACATTGCTATACATTTGTGGGCAATAATATAGCAGAAATAACCAATCCGAGTCTAAAATAACTGTCCATGTATGCCTGGCTATCCATTGTGTTGGAGTAGAATATTAGTATATTTTGATCTTTAGTTCTCTCACTTATTAATATTCAGTATAAGAGCAAGGCCCGGATAGGTGTTTTGTCCCTATAAATTAACAACCAAGAACATTAAAATAATCTAAAAATATAAAAGACATGTAATAAAAAACTTGGAGGCTATTTCTAGAATCGTTAAAGTGGGCTTGTACTTTATCTCGAAAACAATAATTTTAGGGCATTAAACCACAGAGACCAATATGCTCTATCCCAACCAAACCAAGCATTTATATCAGTATCGAAATCATTAAAACTTAGATCCGCTAACTTACCAGCGATTTAGTATACTATTACTATAGCGACATATAGTATTAAATAAGTTTATTAAAGTTGAAAAATCACAATTGGTTTTTTAAAATTGTATCGAATTTTTTTTTTCAATTATAAAGTTCTATTTCCTTAATTACACATTTATTTATAACTTTTTGCAGGGAAGGTGGATTTAGACGAGGTAAAAAAAATAAACTTAATTAATGTACTTACCCCCTACTCTGACATTTATATATTTCAGCCAAGAAGTAATATTATGTTATAATTGGCGTTATTATATTTTCTTATTTCTATATGTTTTTAATTAGTTCAAATTATGTTATAATTGGCGTTATTATATTTTCTTATTTCTATATGTTTTTAATTAGTTCAATTTTACTTTTTAAACAGTTTATTTCGATTTTTGTTTTGCTTAACCTTGTGCGACTATAGTTGATATTCAGGGACTAACTGCATGAGCTCTTCGAATGTGAAGGCACATAATGTTTTTCGACTCTCTAAAGCAACAAACAAATCCACTGTTCAGGACCCTCACACCAGCGTCCCCTCCGGTGCGTTAGCGACAAATCAGAAGCCAACAACAATTCAGAAACGACGCGCCAGGACGCGTATTTAGGGATTAAGTATTTTAGTTTAGTTTAAATACATTTCAAAAGCAATGTGCGTCTTGTAGCTATAACATAGTTACAAACTAAAAAACTCATTAAAGTGTAGGCAACTACATAAGAAGAAGACAGTGTGGAAATCGAAATATATTTATTTTAAGAATAGAAATTTTCTGAAATAAGGGTTATGGAAAAAAAATTGATATTCAAATGTTACAACTACAGCTATCCTAATACTCAAGGTTAGAAATTTTAAATATTGATAAAAGGATAATTATTTTTAATAGAGGAGCTCAAAGGATTTTGTAGATATAAATATGTCCATACATTTATTTAATAGAATTAGAACTACATAATGGTAAAAAAATACTGGAATAACTCTGCAATTATTTTGCAAATTTTATCTTCGAAAAAATATACCATTACAACCCATGGAAGTTCTTGGTTTCAGTATATTGCAAGAAAGTACTGTTGCCAGACCAACGGTTATAAAAGGAGCTGATTTGGTCAGCATCAGGTAATTAAATTACCTGATTAAATTAAATTAAGAGGTAATTAAATTAAGAGTTCCTGACACCTTACTGAAGGTCTTCTGACCTAAATCTACGCCTGAAATAACATAATAAATAATTATCTACTATACCCGGACTCAAACCTGAGACCCTTAATTTGGTAAAGAAAAAATGATAATTTATCAATATGTAAATAAAAATTATAATTTATCTTTTAATTACAATAATTATAAAATAATTAGTAATCAACACCAACTACATCAAATATAAATTATATTAAACTTTTTGATGTATTAGTAACTAATAAACCCCATTATATAGATATTATAAGATTCATGAAATGGTAGGAGTAGATCAAACTAAACACCTGCCTTACAAAAAATAACTTTTTCTTATAAATACCTGAAAATATTTTTGAATTTGATGGAAACGCTGAGTATTACATCACCTTAGGTGTATCAAAGTGTGTCGGTTTAAGGTGTATCAAAAAAATATCTCAAGATGTTTGAAATTTATATTTTCTCTCTACTCTGCAAGTTAGGAATTAAGGGAAACAGTGATAAAGAGTTATAGCATAAATGGAATAGGACATATAGATAATGCCATATCCTTGGTTGGTTGGCTAAGACAGAGAAGCAGCAAGAGGACTGCACGCATTGGCACACTAGTACTAATTACATTGAGCCTTAGCCGGCTAAAACTGTGTCTAATTGATACTTCGTTAGGGAACCAGTTTGAAAGTAGATCCCAAGCAGCTAAGGTAAATATCTAAACTAATATCCCATCTGTGGGTATGTTTTTCATCTATCCGGTTCGAGGGATAACGTCATTCGATATGTAAACGGAAAAACTATCACGGGATGATGTTAACCCATAAATAAAATAAAAAATTAAAAACAATATAATATACTTTCAAGTTATTCTTGACAAGTATGACTGTCTTAAGTTTCCTGTGATAAGTCATTTTAGATTAAAAATTAGTAATTTTACAAAGGAAAGAAAACCAGTAAATTTTGTGTTTTGTCGAGGTAACCGGGTAGCAAGGTTTCCTTCTTTAATAGCAAAGATATGAATGATCTGCATTCGTAGAAATAAAACATTCAACATTTAAGTGAGAAATTTAGTTAGTATATCAATCGGCATTCAAATACATATTCGCGTATAACAACTACAACCGTCAAATCGAAGTTTGAAAAGTCTTGTAAATAAATTTACATTTTTACGGATTCTTTTTTAAGTTTCATTAATTTTTCTTTCAATGATAAGTTCAGGAAAACGAATAATTTTAAACAGGAATTGATCGAAAAAAGTGAAACGTAATTACATTAGTATAAGTACATGCCAATAATGGAAAGGAACTTGGTGAAACAACTAACTTATAACTTGAAAATGTGTTAAAATACGAACATTAAGTTGATTTGTGGAATAATATTTCTTTGTTACCTATAATTTGAACAAAAGTAAGAACAAATAATATAAAAACCCACAAGGAATTATTATACACTGATTTCTTATTTAAATTAACCATTTATTATATTATAAGACTGTACTACCAGGTCCCGTTTATCTGACATCTTCCCTCCACCTCACCGAACTGGTAGCCTTTGATAAATCATTTTTTACCCGAGCTGCATATCACTGGAACTCCATTCTCTGTAACATACGTCATGTACCAACCCTTCCCTCGTTAAAAACCCTTATATTCGATACCTTTTCCTTCACCAATCTATTCCTATATTATAATAGTACTGATGAAACTACCATTTTGTTTTGTTTTTAAAGTATTTAGTCAGATAGTTCTTTATTTTTTTTTTGTATCTCTGTATTTAAAATCATTAATATACCATTTTAAGATAAGTTATAATTAATTTTGGGCTGTATATGTTTTTGGCCAATATATGTTTTATAGTTAAAATTACCCTATAATTGTTCTAAAAGGATCTAGTCACAGAAAAATAAACTATTTTTCATTCATTTCATTACATCAATAAATAATAAACAATAATACAGTTTTTCGGAATCAATATACAAAGAATAAAAATAAAAATAAAAATTGGTGAGTAATAGTGTGGAGTACCGAGGAGGTAACTTTTTTTTTTCTTGGTAGATTACAAAGGTTCACTATTAAAAATAATACTTAAAAAAATAATCAACGTAAAAATTTGGTTACAAACACAACTATCCAAAAAGTATCAACATTCTTTATCAAAAAATATTCCGAGTCAACGTTTCGGCCAATCCGACTATCATCAAGGACAATCTTAATTTTAGAATCACAGCCTTACATTGATTTATAGAACTTTGTCAAATTAAAAATAAACCTGTATTTGTCACTATAATATTTAATAATAAATTCTATTTTTCACAATTTCTGTATTTTACTATCATTAACATATCTAAAAAATGATTAATGAGGATTTAATTTTATCAATGGGAATGATTGTGTTTAAGATATAATTTTACTTTAATTTTTTTTTCTTTCTTTTCTATTTCTTATCAGTATTAATATAGTGATGCTATGATTAATAAATCATTTAAAGGGTTAATTACTCCAAAATACAGGAATTCAATATAAGAGCGTATAGGTATTAAGAATTTAACAAAAGAATTTTTTTGAAGATCTAAATATTATATTATTTAGAAATATTTTTATTTATTTTTTTTCGTAACCCTCTTTATTTTTATATTGGGTTAAAAAAAATAAAGGAGGTTACGAAAAAAAAATTTATAATATTTTAAAGATGATGATGTTTATCTTATTATTCGAATTAATCTCAGGAGAGTTACCATGAAGATTTTAAAAGACTTTTTGTTTTAATATAATATATTTACTTAAATCTCATTTTACATTCCATTGAAGTAAGAATGTTTAATAAAATATGAAGTTTAAAAAAAAACAAGACAGAACGTGGAAATGAAGTTATATTTCTTTTCTTGACCATTAGTCAGCACTGAATCAGCGGTGAAATAAGCATTGAAGAATTTCTGGAGGAAAATCGTTTTAATACACATGAACAAGATATCGTTATAAGTACAATTCCCATCGTGATAGTGTGTGTAGCTTCGCCTGATTGTGACATCACATGACTTTTAGAGTGTAAATGTGACTAGAGATACTTATTTTTATCATTATTTTATTTTATTTATTTATTTTTTCATCCACTTAGTTTGATTATGTTCATTTTCTTTATCCTTTTGTTAGCATATATTTTAAGAGAGATTTTATTTATTTTTCTGTACTTATTTTTTTCATTCTTATTTTATTTTATTTTAGAATGAAGGTGATCATTCATAATTATTACCTATTGCCCACAACGGTGTGGTAGATTGTAATATCTATCAATAATTAAAGTTTTGTTGTATAATAAAAAAATAAATATTTTTAATTGAAAATCGATCATAATCTTCAAATAAATAAAATAACTTAATTCAAATAAATTATTAGTAAATTTCGAAATACGGTAAGTATGTCTCAAACGAAATTATTCAATATTCATTTACTCATAAGAAACCAAAATAAGTTCATTTTTTTGTTTTCTATAACTTGTATCTACAGCATGAAACCATTAAGTAAAACCGAGCTGTAACGGTTGCACAATTCAATAATCGATAAATCGTTTTAATTATAGATAAGTTGGCTTAACTTTCTAAGGCTGTGTGCGTCGATTACTAAATTAAACGTTTCGTATTTAATCTATAAATGGGCAGTAGATTTCAATCAGTCAGTAATTAGTAAAATATAGATCAGCAGCCGACGTGATATGTCAAATCAATCAAGCCCGACTATTTTGATCTATAAGATAAATAAACACACCTGGTGTGTTTATATTAATTAAATCAATGTACAGTAATATCATGTATAAAATGACAAAATAGCGAGTTACACATTCATCAATATATCAAACAAATTCAAGAGGATAAAAAAACGGTTAATTACACTATTAATTATGTAATTATAGTAAATTAAAAGGTAAAAAAAAGGTTCAATCTACTTCAAATTCAAATGCTTATAAATATTTTGGTATTTAAATCATTACAGCACATTCGTTATTATTTATTTTATTTTTTTCTTGAGGGAAGGATTCAAATATACGTAATTTTTATAAGTCTGCTACATTTAATATGTCAATTATTTCATTGAATAGGCGTTTTAATAAACATAAAATATTCCAAAGGGAAGTAAATTATCTACTAATGTAGAAACCCCCCATCCACAAAAAATCATAACGATATTTATATAAAAAATACAACTGTGTTATATAGATGTTTAAATAATTAGTTTTACCAAACTATGATTTCTGCAAATATAGTTTCTAAAAATTAGTCTCTTGGGACTGAAAGTTTCAACTTTGTGATCTTAAAATCTTTTGGAAAAAAATTTAAAAAGATGGAATACTAAAAAAAAAATTCAATTTTTCTTGTATTAAAGGAAGAAGAGTAAATTCCCTAAATTTTTATTATTATTATTTTTATTTTGATCTGAAGCATCATTCAGTAGCAACCACTAGTTGCGTTCATGAGGCTCAGTCAAATGAAGAACCGAAAGGGGTTCTGACTGAACTTTATGGAAGTTCAGAAAGAAGACGAATGGGGTTTAGAAAGTTAAAAAAAATTATATCATTCACTCCAACAGTGTGAAAACTATGCATTTGTTTCATACATATCGACTCATGCAAGTAAAATTATGCAAGGGTAAATCCATGAATTATTTTTGCTAGTACACCGTTAGAACTCAACCAATCTTTTTTTTTATATGGTGAAAATGGTTGGATGTTCTGTGTTCAGAAAATAGTTGTGATATAATCAGTGAATAAGAAACGAATAAAGAGAGCAGAGATGTATGGGGGTGTGAAGAAGGAAGAAGAATTTGAAATCAACAGAGAAACTTACTGACTAGATTGTTGTCATACATTTTTTCAAGTTTGTTTGTTATTATTTCTTTTCCTGGGTGAAGGCTGTTATATCGTATTTGTTTTTCAGATTTGATAAAAGTCTGAAATTTATTCAGGTGTGTTGTTTTTATTTCTCTACCGACCATCTTCTCCTCATATTGAATCTAAAATCAACAGCAAACAGCTCACTCTTTGTTGAGGAATACCTCACTCTTCAGTCAAATGAGGAACAAGATGGATGGAAGTCTCGAGGGAAAGTTCTGAAGTACGAAAAATCTGCTGGTTTATATATTTTAAGACGCCAATCACGTATTTCAATTTATTTTGTTTCCTTTCTTTCTTTAAATTTTTTAATAACTCGAATACCATAAATTTGTACATGTTTTTTTTACCGAATTGAAAAAGAGAAAAATGCACATAATTTTAATTCTGATGGTGTTTTTGTTCAACCACTTCGTTTTGAATTATGAAAGAGTTACGTTATATAAAGGGATGTAGTTCAGCCAAATGAATCCCAGCAGAACAAATTAGGGTGAAAAAGTTGAAATTCGTATTGGAACTTTTTCCTACCTGCCTTTCCACCGAAATCCCTTTCTGGTCTAAGAAACTGGACTAACATACCAAATCATGTATTTTTGAGCGGTTTGTTTAACGCTGAGAGTGTCTTAATAAATCAAGACTACTGATCTAAGGTGTTCAATTGATTATAAGTTATATGAGAGATAAAAGTTCCTCTATTCAGTGTCGCTTAGGAAATAGGTGTAATTAAGTTTTATGATAGGTTTTGAGTGAACATCACTTCTTTACAAAAGTAGAGGCAAATAGTGAGGCCTATTTTTTCATAGCTAACACAACCATCTTTCGTAATTTTTTTTCTGTTTAACTCACCCAATCGTCAAATCTTAACAGTGTACAATTAATATTCCTCTTGTGTGGAAACACTAATATTCCAAATTCAAGTAAATTTTTGATACGGTAGAGACTTGAACGCTTCTAGTTAGTTCTTAACGTGGACAACTAATAAATTGCACTGCCTCCAGAGAACCATTAAGAGTAATGCAATTAACCTGCAGAAGGTGCTGCGAGCGACCATTAGAAGTTATGTTAGTTATACCAGCCCATTATTTCTTACTAATAATTCTCCTAATCGGGTAATTAACTAAACTCATTACTGTCCGCAGTTCATTAGTGCCTACTTAAACGGAAACGATATATATAGGCAAGATAAACATCTTCGACTTTTATCGCTCTAGTTAATTGGATAACATGCCGAAAAGCCTGACAATAAATTAAAATAATTAAATTAATGATATAAAAATTGTCATCAATAACGTCGAAATTTACTTCACGGATTTTATTCTAAGACAGTCAGCGATAAAGAAACAACTATAGATAATCTAACTCTGACAAGAGACTACAATGGCAGAATTAATAAAAAAACATTCTTTTTCGTCATGCCCTTAACTGGATCCAAACCTAGAAGTCATCTAGATTCAGGAGATATGTTGAGCCAATCGGCAAATTTACCAGTTTCTTGGTATATCAACAGTTGTTCTGTGACAAGATTGACGCCCAATCATTTTTCGTTAATTGGGTTGTTAAATTTATACGACCATTTTAATAGTCAAGACATTCTAAAGTCGAGATGAGTCGTAGTAAATAATGTACAAAACAAATTAGAACACAAAAAAAATAGATCCATTAGACTCCACTTTACATTTGAAAGGTTTATTGGATTCTTTATTCTCCTGAAATTTTATTATGTTGTTTTATACACTTTTGTTATAATAAAGATGTTATTGCGAAATTTCGATAAATTTCCGATATACCCATAGAATGAACTTAAATTTTGAATGAGAACTTACATACAAAATAAATCTAGTCTTGCACGCATATTACATACATATATTAAAATATACAGATGTTTGTATCTTATGAAAAAATATTAACGAAGAAATAGGAAATATTGCCTTAGAGATAACAAAAAGTAGATAAATAAAATAAAGAGAAGTTGAATTTTACAGCTCTTTCCTCAATTATATTTTCTCATGCTCACTCTAATATGTTACAGATCCGAATAAAGATATAATATTAGTTAAACAAATAAAATTAATAATGATATTTCATTTATTTCTAATTTAAATAACTAAGAATTGCTCTGTTTGAAAAAAAAATCAATTATAAAAACAATCATTTTTTTTTAGTTATAAAATTAATTACGTTTGAATTCATACCGTTAATTAAAAAAATATAATGTTTGTATCTTATGAAGAAATATGAACAGAGAAATAGGAAATTATAGGAATGTGCATTAATATGATATTGAAGAATAATAAGAAAGATTCAAGAGGTATGAAATTATCATTAATCAGTAAAAGTTTTTCTTCTAACTTTAAAAATAAAGCAATATAATCTATTCTTAAAACATGGGATAGTTGTTAATTAAAAAATAAATAAATAACGATAGGATACAAGCAGCATTAGTAGGCACTACAATAAAAAGGTAAGGAGAAGGATCCAAATAAAACAGCACTAGTCCAGCATGCAACCAAAAACCAACATATTTTTGATTTTGAAAATACACTCATTTTACATAAAGAGAATAATACATGCAAAAGGAAAATACTTGAATCCATTTACATATCTGAAAATATTGATTATACAGTAAATTTCAAAACAGATACGAGGAATTTAAATCAACATTATGCAGAGATATTAAGTAAGATTAATTTATAAATAATATAGGATAAATTGTATGTGGATAATTATAGTTGGCCTTGATAGGATTTTTGCTAATGAAATAAAGAGAAAAATTGACAAAAATGTAGTTATGATAAATAATTTTTTAAATGCTTGAACTGAGTAGAGGAAGGTTACAAGCATGGTTGTGATAAAAGTTTATTAATAGTGTTTGCAGATAAATAATTTTGACTGCGTTTTAATGGATAATTAACTAATTAGGTAATTAAACATATGTGGGATATACTTATTAACAAAAAATAATTTTACCTAATGTTTTTAATGTTTTCATAGATATTATTGTTTTGACCTGGGCAGAATAGCCTGAATGAAGTTTTTAGAGTGGTTTAAATTATATGTTTGCAAAGTGGTACTGAGGTAAGGTAAATTATAAATAATAAGGTTAAGTATTTAAATTGTTTGTAGGATCATACATATAATAGAAACTTTTTGTAGTAGATGTCCCTGAAGATGGCCGGATTGGCCGAAACGTTGGACGTATAAAAGAAATAAAGTTTTGAGACTATAATTGGATAGTATTTGAGTTATTAATTAAATAAAAAGGTAGGTTTGTTTTATATTTTATAAAAAAATAAACTATTATTATTTTTTAAATTTGGAACCAGCAGTAGGCATCAAAACTTAGAATAGAATCAAAAAATAGAAATTAGTCTTCTACAAAAAAAAAGTTCCTAAATCCAGTATAAAACATCTCAAGGATGATTTAGAACAAAAAAGAAGGGAGCTTTTCTGAAACTGGTCTCAAAACACTAAAAAAGTTACCTCTCATCAAGTTAAATACTGAAGAATTTTAATTTTTCGAAATTTTAAAGATTCGCTTGGGCTGAGATTCTTTGAGAAAGATCTTGGCGATCAAAGGTGGTCTTTCATCGGCCATTAATAAAAAATTCTTCACCTCCAAGTGGTATTTAGCTTCATAAGATTGTATCTTCATCTCCACCAAACAAAACTTCGTCGTAAGTACGACCCGGATATTACGCGATCTGGTATTGTTGAATATTTCCCAGGATTGTTTGCTTTTCTAATGACGTATTTCTTTTTTTATACATTATTATGGAATTTCGAAAATATAATTTCTCAAGAAGAGTAACCTAAAGAAAATTAAAGTAATTATAAACGATTATTATCTTCTAAACTAAATTAATCCGACTTAAGTTTTGGAACCAACAGTAGGCATCAGAACTTCGAATCGAATCAAAGCCTAGAAATTAAGTCGTCTACGAAAAAAAAGTTTCTACATCCAGTAAAAAATATCTCAAGGATGATTTAGAACAAAAAATAAGCGACTTTTATTGAAGGTGTTTTTAAAACACTAAAAAATTCACTTCTCACCAAGCTAAAAAAATATACATACTGGATTGAGAGGGAGACACTTTTTGAAGGTCTGTATATGCGTATTACATTTTACTTTGTAATTCCGATTTCGCCCAACTACAGATCTTTGTTGACTTTTCATTTTGCTTAAGCACTGAAGATAACCATCTTGAGTAATTTAACCATGAGAGGAAAGGAATCTGAGGACCAATGATAAGAATTAGCAGTAATTAAAGAAAGAACTGGTCTGCTATCTGGAAGTTGTGGATCTGACTGATGGGGGCTAAATGAATTCAAATCCCGCTTGGCTAATCGGGCCTTATAAACTTTATAATGAAGCGGGGGGCTCATGTCCTCCTTCGGATGGGATCTCTGTCGTTGAACTATCAACGACATCGGTATTCATTTAACACACATTTATTAACTTTAAATAATTTTAAGAAGATTGTGAATAGTAATAACGTATTGTAGATAATTATATCAAAAAAATACTGAACAACAATCAATGAAGTATTTCGTGTCTATAAATTGGTAAGAATGCTTTAATTCTTGACTAGTGTTTATTTTTAAGTAAAAAAAAAATAATACATTTTTTTATATTTAATAAAAATTAAAGAAAAGAATGAATATATCACTATTAAAAATAATAACATCATTATTTTATTTTAAATATTTCTCAACATATTCTATATCTATTTAAAGCCAGACCCGGTAAGCAATGTTTCACAATTCAGGGATGTACATAGATTAATTAATACAATTAAAACTTTGATATAAATTAATATGTTTAGTTATTTTCACATTGGATTAATAAATTAATTAATTACTAACTATATATATTTAGTTTATAACGGTGGTCAATAAAGGTATCAAAATCGATAAAAAACTATTTAATGTTAATATTAGAAGAAAATAGTTGACCGTATGAAGTAGATTATAAGAATATAGTTCGGGTGGCGGTCAATTAAGGTATCAAAATAATAACAAAAAACTATTTATAGATAACCAACGTTTAAGACTTCGTCATGGCTGATAAAAATGAAGTTCTGTTACGTTGGTTAACAATAAATAGTTTATTATCACTATTTTGATACCTTTATTGACCACCACCCGGACTATCTTCCACCAAATTAAAATTAATATATTATAAATGGTTATAATGTATTGTATAATATATTTATAACTCATGGCTATGTTCATTATTTTCAGGAAAGTTTCGTGAGATATTTTGGATAGGCATTTTTAGACCACATTTGAAAACAGAGACTATAAAACTTTATTCCTTTAGTTCCGCATTACTTTAAATGAAAGAATATAAGAAACAACTATGCAATATGTTATAATTGGCGGAAAATAGTAAACGAAAAATCCTATAGCCAGTTCAAGTTAGACCTCTACTAAAATGAGTAATCAAAGCGATAATTTTAAATAAATTTATGCATATTAAAATTAAGTTTTCATCATATTTCTTACCTAAAAAAACTTCAAATTGTATTGAAATTATTTGAACTGTTCGATGAGTCCTCTTGAGTAATTAAGCAAAGTAAAGGTTTACTTTCATTTTTACGAAGAGATATTAACTAATGTACCCAAAAACCAACAATCAGACCATATCCCAACACATTTCACTATTTTTCTCCCTTGAATACATAACAAGACTATGATTCAGTAGAATGAATAGAACATTTGGTTTTGAAATAAATATTATAATGCTTTATGTACAATGAAAGTAAATAATGGCGATTTAAACCCCCGCGTCTACGCAGTTGTACACCTCTTCATGAAATTCAAATAAATAATTGAATATTAAAATTAAACAAATTTAGTCAGAGATCACTGTATGTAATACTCAGACAAATCACAATGTAGATACATTACAGTATAGTACCACTTTTACATATAAATATAGATTTAATAGTAAAAAAAAAGAAAAGGATAAACCAACATTACAACCTTGCTAATCTTGTTTGCGTAGGTTTCGGCTGTATTCGCTCATACATTCACTGAGATATCCTTTCCCGTCCGACACACTACCGACATTCCTGACAGCAATAAATCAACCCAGAACCGGAGAAATAACCCTCCCACTCACTAGACCGCTTCCATGAATTAAATACAACTGGTTCAGAAACTCTTCACGTAATCGCACATGCGCAGAAGAGAAACTGAGAAACAAGATGTGTTTAAAAAAAAAAAAAAACTTGATACATTTTTCGAGGATGCGTTTCCGTTAAACAGATTGTATTTTTTTTTAAAATATTCATAAGCTAATCAGTAATGTATCATTCATGTCTGTTAAGTAAGAAGAAATTATATTGAGAAACCTTATAAAAACTGGCAGGTTGATCTCACAAAATAATAGAACAAAAAATGTCTTTAGTTAATAAATATTAATATTGTTATTTTGTTTTACAATTATTTATGAACGGTCATTTCAATTATTCATTATTTATTTTTTTTTTTTTGCAAACTTTAAAGTGTAAAAAAAAAAAAAAAAAAAAGATAAAATAAGAAGTAGTATACGTTTACGAAACAGATAAGAAGCAAGTTTCAGAAGAAATAAAATAAATAAGACATGCGATCGTAAAACGAGGTAACTGAAAAAAGGAAAACTTTATTCTGGAATTTATTTCTCGGGAGGTTATTTGTTTTGTTTTTATAGGATGTAGAGGTGAAAAACACTACCTTTAGAATATTATAAATATTCTATATTTGTTTGTACAACACGTTTAGGGTTTTCCCAACCTTCAATTGTAACTATTAATTACTAAGTAATAATTACAATAACTATTAACAATTTTTTTCTATGTATACAACGAAAACCTTATAATATATTTTACCTCATTTGTTAAGTGCATCTATTTATAAGAACTTAAGATTTATAACACATAGTTCGAAATATATCGTGCACTAGTGATACATTCACCTGTCCCTTTAGCACAAATCAATGTTAAGTTATACTAGGCATTTTTTTTTTTGGACATTAATACGCCTGAGTGATGTTTGTCTTCCTCCCTATTGATATGTCAGTAAGTAATAAATTTTGTAATTCAGGTTTAATATTATAGTTTGAATTGGAAAAATTTATTTTAAAATGTTTTTCCTTTACTGAATGTATTATTGAATACAGTTGTAAATTTCAATAAAGATATGAAAAAAAGTGTTTGCTGTTGCTTTATTTCTCTACTTATATGTCCAGCCTATTTAATTTGTCTGTGTAGGGTGTAGTTAAGTTTTTTGTGTATATTTTGTAGTTTACAGCAACGTTGCTATTTTTTGATATGCAAGTTCATTTTTTTTTTTTTTCATGTCAATAATTTTTTTTTTATAATTTATTAATTGTTATTTACAACTGTATAAAAATATATACAAGTAAATTTGCTGTAGGTGACATAGTGATGTGATGAAAACATGTGGAGAATCTACCCATTGATAGAACACCAATAACATTTCTAGAGGAGAATATCTCGGGGCCATTTACTTTTCAGAGGCCTAGGAGGATTACTAGGTAATGAAGGAGAAGTGGAATCAACAAGTGGATTTGGGTGGTCGGGAAGTTTATTATAGAAGGATTGGTATCTGGTTATGGCCAAATCGGCAACATATAAGACATTGAGGCCCTGATGGATGACTTGATACGTGACAAAATAAGGAGTATTGAGGATTTTACGAAGAATTTTGGACTGTAAGGATTGAATTCGGGAGGAATTTTATAGTTTAGTTGAGCCTCAATGCTCAACTCCGTATGACCAGATAGGCCTTATAATAGGCGGAATCGAAGAACAGTATCCTGTCTTTTCAGTCTTGTATGAGGATTGCATGTCGATGGGGTTTTCAAGTTAAATTTATGCTTTAAACAGGAAAAACTTTCACAATGCTATAATGTTTGTTTCATATTATGTATAGATGATTGATGGTATATAAGTTTGAAGGAGATGTTCAGGACTGCAGAAAACAAAAATAATTTTCAACTATTTATTTATTGCCGTTGTTTCGACCCAGAATTTAGATCGTCAACAGAGCCTTTGTGATGGGTGGAGATGTAAAAAAAAAAGAAAGATAGAATTTGGATTTTTGGATAAAATATTTAATATTAAATAGTTGAAAACCGTTGACCCCAACCCTTAATATCCCCTTCAAAGTTATAATGTTTTATCTTGAGACTGGAATAACTTTCCATATTTCATCACCTACAACATCCCTTTGAAATAAATCAAAGAAAAAATCTTTTAAAAATCTATCAAATCAGTCATAAAAAAAATACAGTTGAGCCGAAAACTTCATATCATGATGAATGTCAAATACCTTGTCCTACGACCGGATGCCTCGAATATTGATATATATCGAATTCCTGTAATCTAAATAAAGAGCAGATTGGCAAAATAGCAGATATAAAAATACCAAAAATTTTAAGATCCCAGGATGACGGTTTCAATGATTGATTCAAACGTTTGTCATTAGAGTAAACCCATAATTTAAAATTTCGGAATCCCTCCAACTCTTTTGCTTCTAGCCGAATCGTATATACATGATGGTAAAATTCAAATTTCATAATATAAAATACGACAACCGATTTTTTTCTAAGTCTTCTTATATTCTTTGATCAATTGTAAATTGACTTGGGATGATGCGACCCTCCTGTACAACAACAAGTGCCTATTAAATAGGTACCTGGGCTGCCACTGGGTTGGAATAATCATGAAGGTTGATTTTGGATATCGGCCATATTATCTCCTATAATACATACAAAATAATGACATTTACATTATTTGAATACTTAATTTTTTTTCTTATGAATTAATTCAAAGTTTTGTTCACGTCGTAATAGTGATTTTTATAACTAAAACGGAGCTAAGAATTACATATTTTACATATTACTTCTATTAAAAAAATAATAATAAATTAAGGCTTACGTTGTAAAATCAAATATAATGAAAATAATAAATATTATTATACCATGATAAAAAAGAATTTCACTCAGTGTTTGGCAAAGAGTTATTTTGATTCCAATTATAATTACTTACCAATTACTGCAATTTGAAATTGTAGTAATGAAATTATAATTTTAATTACTAATGTCCTAATGAACCACTTAAGTTGTTATTGCCCACAATTATAATTTTAATTACCAGTTTAACTCAAGTAATTGGAATAACTAATTGTATTCAAATGTAATTGCAATTGCTGTATACCTAAAGCTGATATCACCCATGCAACAAAAGTTTATCACCATTGAAACTTATTTTTGTCATACGAATTATACAGTTTATACGATTCCGCCGCTTTCGAAACACCTTCGTAGTAGGCATAAAAAGACTAATCCGAATGTTATTGACAGTTTAACATTCGGAATGAGGCAACCGACGTATAAAAGATCCATTTCAAGCCTCCCTCTGCTGGCATTAAACCATCATTTGCCGCCTTTCTGGAAGGAATTCCCCATTCGGCAGGGAAAAAATACGACCCATATTGTATCAGCTTTCAGTTTCGTGTCGGAATATAAAACGAAGGATACACAGATGTTTAAAAAAAAAAAAAAAACCTTTTTAAAAAAAAATATATATATTATTTCGGCCAGGGTCTTCGGAAAGGAAAGATTTTGCTGGAAGAAAATTATGTAAACAAATATTTAAATTTAAATTATACATATAAATTAAGATTTGAATTCAACGACAGCGTTTAGCCAACACTGAGGTTAAATCCGAATTGACAAAACAGGGTTGTTTACATATTTTATCGAAAAGAGCATAGAAGAAACTGAAGTCGATTTTCTCTTCTGAATTCGGAAGTCTGATATGGTTTCAATATTCCGTTTTGGTTATTAATGTCGAACTGGACAAAACAAATAACTAAATAAAAAAGTTATCTAACTTAAAAAATCAACAAAAATAAACTGATACAAAACACAAACTTTAACATCTTTTCTCGATCTAATACAATCTAGAATAATTTTCAGGACAACCGACGATTTCTGCTTAAGTCAGAGTTCATAATGAAGTTAAAGCAGTTGAACAACGAAAAACAAACTGGTTAACAACACCATCATTGGGCTTGAATCTTCTTGAACGTACGATAAGATTTTTTTTTTAATATATTAATATTCATTGTTATTAGAGAGTTCATTACAAAATATTTAAAAAAATAATAAAATAAATTATTCATTGACAGCATGAAAATAATATCAACTACTAGGAGTTCTTAGTTATTTCAATAAACTTTGAAAACATGCCAAGTCAAACCACTTGAAAAATACGTGAAAATTACATCTTTGAAAACCAGAAGGCTTTATGATTAAAAAATGAATGGTCTAAATAAATAATGAACAATTTAAATCAAGAAGTAACCTAACCTAAGTAACGTAACAGACATGTTTGCTATTTCTTCATACAGATAATTTTTTTTTTTAAGGACCTAACGTTGGAACGTATAGCCATCTGTTTATGGCTGCCTATCAAATTAGTATTTCGTTCGATATCAACCCATATAAATTTAAATGAACATTATAGTCACCACGATTCTATCCATAACTTAAATTATATTTACAAGTTGCAAGGAAAGCGGAAGGATAAAATGAGCAATATCAGGGAAGGAAAGAATAAAGAATACGCTATGGATACGTAGAGAAATAGAAAAAAAATATTAAGAAAACTTCAAAGAAAAAGAAAAGTGACAAATGGCACAGTTTTGTTTATTTTTATGAGGCAGTTATTAGCAGATGCCCAACTTTTTTTTTTCTTAATGACTATGTCTGAATTATAGGTGGAGCCTATGCTATAGGTCGCAACGAAATAAAAGTCAACGAATGCAGGTTTGGATGTAGCTAAGGTGACACACTCGCTTGCAACGGCCTCAGATGCCTAACTCTGCCTATACGTTAATCACTTATAAGGGATGCCTAAGTTCCACTTAATGAGATTTGCATACATAGATTACTTTATCCACACCTTATAGAGTGGTTTAATTTATTATTGCAATACATGGGAATAATAGAGGGACCTATTGCTTATCCATTTTCTCTCTAAGTGGCACTTAACATTCCAAGCACTAATCAGTGAAGGGAGCTAAGGAGTGGGATCGAAATGGGCTAATGAATCCTTTGTTGGGATGATGTTCAATAACCCGCCTGCCAGCGGTGATCGACTACTTCAATCAGGATTCGCAATTAACTGCGCAAGGAGCAATCTGCGGGCAAGGCGTGAGCTCGATCCCACGGAAGCTGCTCTTTAGCAAATTGCCGACTGGATGGGCTATCTGATCCTCGGGTCCAACGAGCGGTTCATCTCTTCTTCTTGCTCTCAGCCCGTTAAAGGAAATTAGGAGATATCACTTCTCTGCCAGATTAGAAGGCAGGAGTGCAAAAGTGGCAACAGGATATTCAGTATATTATCATCTGACAGAGAACGCAATTATCACTCCTGTGTAAAGTGATATTTAAAAACATTAAAACGAAAAATCAAGGAAATTATTGTACAGTCGCAAAACAGATTTCTATGTTACCTCTGATGGCATACATGTTTGTACGAAGGAATTTGGCTTTTTAATCCAAGATATTATGATTGGGAAGTGAAAGATGTAAGATTAGGAGAAAATATATAGAGCTAAACAGTCATCGCACTTTTTCGCCAGTGTCGAAGGGGACGCAGGTTGGGAGTAACACGGTCCTGCCGATTCACGATTTTGGCCAATTTAACAAGGTAAAAGTCAAGGATTAGGGTTTTTAAAGATTCCTAAAGATCACAAAAATAAAATACAAACATGAAATAGAAATATTTAAACAATAAATGAGTTATAATTACAATGTTGTGAAATATTTAAATAAAGAATTAGTCAATCGAAACGATACTGCTTAACTTAAAGAAGTAAAAAATGAATTTCAATCAACGCACCTACGATGCATATTTAAAGTAAAACAAACGCATGAGCTATACGCCTTCACGGAGTATCAATGCTCCCGTGTACCAGCCTTGTTCAAGGGTGGAATGAACCATTACAGAAAGTACCTTTAGATCTTAGTAAAACAGCAACAAGAATAATATAACATCTTGTAAAATTTTGTAGAAATTGGTTGTTGGGCCAATACAACTATAACCATTACAGGAGTCCCTCAAGACCTTAATAAACCAGCATCAAGAATACAATGGCAGCTTGCAAAATTTTGTATAAACACGTATTTTGGGCCAATACAACTATAACCATTACAGAAAGTCTCTCTAGACCTAACCAAACAAGAATACAATAGCAACTTGTAAAATTTTGTATAAACAGTATGTAGGGCCATTACAACTATAACTATTACAGAAAGTCCTTCTAGACCTTACTAAAACACCAACAAGTATACAATAGCACCTTGCAACATTATGTAAAAATAGTATAACAACTATAACCATTACAGAAA